>NW_006442490.1:1173260-1177081 GCF_000325575.1 Pteropus alecto | reverse complement strand
TCCAGACAGAAAACTCACTTTATAAAAAGGAAGTTATGAGGGCCTTGCACACAGAATCAGGTAACTTTAGGTGCCTAATGCTTTCAATTAACTGTTTGACATTTTCAAAGGACACTAACCTATTAGCTTACTTAAAAACTAAGGCTCAGAATAATGATTATCAATGTAAACTACCTTATTAAAACATAAGTCTGATTATTTCACTCCACTATCCCCACAACCATTCTATAAACCTGACATTTCTGCCATGCACTGTTTGGTACTCCTTAGTGGGAAGTGCACAAGGCTTTTCACAACCCAGCTTTTTCTACAGCTACTCCTCTCCTTGCAATTCCATTTGAGCCACATGAGACTATCATGATTGCTTATATATACAGTCAATTTTTATTTTATAATTTAGTATGTCAATTATAGAAGTGTCAATATAATATAAAAAGGTGAAAGGAAAGAGAAACAAAGGGAAAAAAACCAACAACTCCCAAACTCTAATAAACAACATTTGTATTTTCAAAGGTAGGTTTCTCTCTAACTCCCTATATTTTTACATGATTGAGCTTGAATTTTAGAATCAGGCTGGCTGAGGTTGGAATCCCTGTTTTTCTTATTAACTTTTTTCTCCCACTTATTAACTTTGCTGCTTAATTTCACTAAACCTCAATGTCCTCATCTGCCAAATGAGGAAAAGCCTGCTTCACAGAATTGTTGTAATAAACAAATGTGATAAATGTAAAGCTTTGCATGTGATAAAGCACTTAGATCTAATGAAATTTACTTAACCATTCTCCGAATATTGAATATTTATGTCACTTCCAGGTTTTTTTGCTTCTATAAATAAAGATGGAGTATCAGGATCATTCACATAACTCTTTCCATATTTTGGATTATTTCCTCAGTTTCCCATTAGTAGGATCACTAGGCCAAAGGGTATATACATTTTTATACAACATGAGAGTGAGTTTCCCATTTCCATAAGTGTCACCTAAAAACTGAAGCTCTCTGCCCCCAACCAGAGAGCTTTTGATTTAGTAGGTTTGGGGTGGAGTACACAAATCTGCATTTTTAACTAGATCTGTCCCTCATCTTATCATGAGTGAACCACACACCATACTGTAAGAAAGGCTATTGCAGTATTACTCCACTTCCCAGAAACTCTCTGAAACCATCTTTGGACAAGAGTCACCTTAGAACCATGTGTGTTAGAATCCCTAACACATGTTCTTCAAACTTTTTTTTTTTAAATGAAACCTGACGATATCCTTTTCACTTAGGTATGGACATTATGACCTTCAGTCTTTGTAGTTAATGAAAATGCCCTTGTGTAAAGGTGACTGACTTCTTTTGATTACGAAGGGAAATATTTAAAGTTAGCTTTGGAACAAGTACTCAGGGTTGTATGATAAAAGGAAACAAAAAAAGCCTGGAACACTTAAGACAATCAGAACCACAGTGTAAGAGGGGAAAAAAAGGCTTCCTAGAATATAGCAATTTCATGTTCTTAAAACCATAACCAAGGTAACAAAAGAGCTCTGCATCATGGGACAATATGATTTGGCCAAAGCTCTTTTCCTGCTTGGTTGACAGGAGAACAAAGATCAAAGGACAAAGTGGTTGTTCTTAGAGGGATCAAATATGCTGAAATTAGACCAGTGAGAGCAGCAACTCTTGATCTGTCTATGTGACATAAATAACGTGCCGCTTGGAATTAACTTGATTGCAAAGATATGAACCTTATCTGCCGCACATGGCGCTACAGTTTAACATATGTTCTCTCATGTAATCCTTGAATCCTCCCCACCAATTTGTATAAGAGAGAAGACTGCAATCCCCCTTTCCCATGTCAAGGAAGGCCACCAAGGCTCAGAGAGGGGACATGATTTGACCACTGAGTAAATGATAGGGACCTCATTAAAAACAAAGCTTGCTTCCAAGTCCAGAGCTTTCCAAGAAAAACCTGCTGTCTTAGGTAAAGACATAAACTAATGGGGCCTTCATTTCACATTTTTGCCTTCTTGACTGCCTTTATCTGAGATAATTTCCAGTTCAATCTCATTTTCTTAGATGCTAGCCATGAACTTGCAATCTACTGTGTCTTAAATAACTGACCTATCTCATCATAACTGGTTTGTTTTGAAAAGCTTAAGACAACTGGTTAGAATAGAATGAAAAATTCCATTACTGCTTTTATACAGCTAAGAGTTTTCTTGACTTTCAACTCTTTAGCATTTTTAAAATAGAAGATAAATAACAAAATAGATGCAGCAAACATGAGGCTTGGTACATATTTTAAGGATAGGTTGGTTTTGTATCTTTTGGCTACTAACGTACCTCTTTCCAGGCATTTAAAAAAAAAAAATATCTGGAATCTAGATTACCTTTTAAAGCTATTAAGCTGGGCTTACAAAACTGATTTTGAACTATCTGGATACTCAGCTTTATACAACCTGCAAGGAATGCTTTGGGGGCCCAGCTTCCCATGTCCACAGCAATGTAAACACATGCTTTACTGTTTGTATTTGAGTAGCATAAGCTAATGGGAAACAAATGTGGTGGCTCCAATGAATCCCAGCTTTTGGAATGCCATTATTATTTATACATTGTGCACATCGACAAGGCGGAGGGCACGTGACCTCTGCTTTGCATGCACACTTTCTTTGAACAAATGCACCAAACCACAGCCACAACTAATTGGAAACAATTGCAATGCCATGCATTTGAGATAAAGCCAGAACCCAAATGTATAGGGCTAGAATTAATGGCTATGTATACAGTTTACACATTGGAAAGGCAATAAAGTATAGCAGTTAAGAGTGTGAGGTTCAGAATCTAACTATTATGGATTCAAATTGCTACTCTGCCTACATACTAGCCGTGTTGCTTTGGGAAAATCACTTAACTTTTCTGAGCTTCAGTTTCCTCACATGTAAAATGGAGGACAGTGCTATTCATTAACTTCACAGGGTTGCTGAAGAATTAAATAGCACCATTCACCTTTTATAGTCTCATGTATCCTTTCAGAGAAGTTCCATAGTTTGTAACTATAAATTCCCTGTTGCACCCCCACTAGACTAAAAGAAAGGATAAATGTCTGTTTTGATTATCATTGTGTAGTACAGTGTGTGGTACAAAGTAAATGTTCAATAAATGTTCATTAAATGGATGAATGAACAAATAAATGGGATAATGTGTGTAAAGTATTTAACACATTGCTTGGCAAGGTAATAAGTTCTCAAACATGTTAACTGTGCTGCTGAGGATAATGATGATGATCTTGAAGAGGAAGAAGGGGAGAGGAAGGGTGAGGAAGAAGAGGAGCAGCAGCCACAGTAGCAGACATGAAGAGGTTATTACAAATGCCTTGTAAGGCAAAGCAAGTATACTCCATGGCCAAACACTGAGACACCAGAAAGAAGAGTCTGAGAAACCCTCCTGGATGCTCTCAGTAAGATAAGGATCTGTGTATTAAGGATGCACATAGAGATGTTTAGTAATGAACGGCAAAGGGACTTGCTAGAGGTTGTGCTTCCATATGCCACCCACTCCCAGATACACTCTTTTCTGGGCATTACTTCTAGTCGGCTTCTTATCTAGAGCACATGCTTCTCTACCACTCCCAGCTTCTTGCTTATTACTTTATGTTTGATAACGTAGTACTGAAACTTGTGAAAATAAGTCTTCATAATTAAATAAATGTCTGGATAGTAAAACAAACCAGGATGTGAAAGAAACAAACTTGTGATGAAATTAAAACTATTTCAGTGGGGCTCCCTCCTAGTGGTAGAAATGATTCTCTGCAGTGTTAGAAAACTACCCACTACCTTAAA
>NW_006442490.1:1165723-1173106 GCF_000325575.1 Pteropus alecto | reverse complement strand
CACACACACACACACACACACACACACAATAGCTTATAGCTGTATAGAGTTTTATTTTTTTTTCTAAGGGAGACATAGTATAGTATGGTGTTTAAAAGCTCATACTCTGGAATCAGAAAAGTTGTATTCAAATCTAGGCTCTATCACTTACTAGCCTTGTTACTATCAACAAGTTATTCTTTAACCTGTCTGAGCCTTATGTTTCTTATCTATTAAAATGGGTATAATAATATCTATACTTATCTCCCACATTGCACGACTATGGAGATTAAATGACGTAATCCATGTAAAGCACTGAACTTAGTATCTGGCGCACAGTAAGTACTCACACGATATGTTAATATTATATAGTAAAAACTATTTATAAAATCTGAATCTCTAAAAGAGATGAATTCTAAATTTTTGGTACCAGTTAACATTCTGTTATGGCCTATGTAGGGCTCATTCTGTGGAATGCTGTAGGCCCTCAATAAATCTTAGTTATTGTCTCATTGCTATCAATATTTCATTATTTTTATAATTAAAAGCACTTTCATATATCTTCTCTTGTTGGTGTACCTGGGACCCCTGCGAGGCAGCACGGCAAGTATTATTAGCCTCATTTTACAAATAAGAAAATGGAAACTGAGAGAGGAGTGAGGCAATAAGCCCATAATTAGTCTGAAAACTGTTTAAGGGTAACTACTGTGATGTCGTTAGGATGGGGAATGAGGCTGGGGAGGAGGGCTTATGTACTTCAGTATAAACCTGGAAAGGACATGGCCCTAGGATTACCACAGTGCCTGACACATAGTAGGTGCTCAGGAAATGCTTGGTAACTGAAAAACTGAATGAAGCAATGGGTTAACAAAATAAATAAGCAATTTATTCATGGACTTTGGATTTCTCCCAATCTCTACCTCTTCAGCCCTGGTCTGATATGTCATTGTTTTTGCTCTGGTATGGTAATAGCTGATTCCTGCCTGGGAGCCCTGGATACACTGAGGCTAGACAGACAGATGTTCAGACAGACTGAGTGATGGACTGCCAACATTCACTTTATTAGGGCTACTCTGAGAGGCAGGTTCCATATTCCACTCTAGTTGAGGGAGCCTCCTCCCCTGATAAAATTGGGGTAAAGTCAAAGAAGAAGGCATACATTTGATCTTTTAAAGCAAATAAATCAACTAATCCAAAGGAATGTCGCCAATCCATGCACCAAATGGCTGAGTGAGGGTCCTGCGGATCCCTAGTGAGCATCTTCCAATTCTCAATTAGTACTCTGTTCGCTAGATTAGTTAGCCTGTGTATGTTAATTCTGGGCTCTGTAATGCCCTCCTTTAGGGTCTCTAGCATTACTAGACTAAATTTCAGTTTAAAGGATCAAAAGCTTCATGAAGTACAGTTCCAGTCATAAGGCCAGAGTCAAGGCTGGCCTACCCTCAAGAAGCTTGCCAGAGCAGGCTGATTTGTCATCTGTGGCAGCAAAATGCAAACACAGAATAGTATCCTTGCAGGACACCAAGTCCAATTTCCTTCTGAAGGCATCTGACCCTGGCTCCCATCATTGTTGAAGATTAGTGACTTTTGATCCCCGTGTCAGTTTTAAATCACTGTGAAAAACCACAAAGACAAAATATAACTTTTTCTGGAAGAGAAACGTACTTCAAAGACATCTGTGAAGCCCCACAGCACCGTTCGGTTTCCAAAAAAATTGCCTCAGTTAGATGAGGGCCACTGACAGAGGGCAATGGTTCCAGGGTAAGAGTGTACCAAGATATTACACATTTCTTCAGGGAACTGAGGTTACACAGACAAGATCTGAGCATTTACTATTGTCCTAGTGTATAAACTGATTCATTCCAAATAGACATCTTGTGGTTATACTTTTGGGAAATAAGAATTCTTGTCTCTAAAAATAATCTCTGTATATGAACCACAGCAGCCATGTCATCAAGCATAGGGCATGAAGAGTCAACCTCAACGACTGAAGCACGATGGTTCACTGGTCTTCCAGAATGCCTCTGGCTCATCAAGGATTAGTGAGATGCCACTAGTTTCCTTCCTTTGAAGACTAGGTCTAGATCAAGATTTATAAATAGGGTTTCAATTAAAACAGTGTTCCTTCTTTGCTATACTATTTGAAAAATATAAGTTTTAAAATATGCTTCAGATAATTAAGGCTGAATAGTATTATTCTGAAGTAAAATAAATGACTTGATACATCTGGTACAAATAAATTAGCTGCGACTTGATGAAAAAACTAGATTCTGAGTTTCTAGTTATTATTTCCTTGGAGGTGAGAGAATGTCAAACCTTTCCCTTTCCAAGTTTTAGGCTATGGAATCCTAAGCAGGAAATGGGCTCCCATAGGAAACAGGAAACATGAGTAAAATTATTATAATATTCATAACTAATCACATATTTTTAAAGGTTAAAATACAAGAAGCAAAAGAATGGTACCCTTGTATACATTTTAGCCTCACTCCTTGAATAAAGATTAACTTAAGAAATACTCAGGTAATTCTTTTAAATATGCAATACTAGGATGTATCCTAAAAACAGTGTTTTGTTTGGTAAATACAGAATTAAAGATGCTAGAACAATTAGCTCTTTTTGAATCTACCATGTGTAGGTTTTACAACATTTTGGTCACAGAAGACAACTAGAGCACTGGAGTTTTATGAGGGTCATTAACAACCTTAGTTACATACTACAGCTATCAAATGATTAAGTGTTTCCTTATCATGGTGTAGTTTTCCTTTTTGTACCCTCAGTGATTTGAATGGAGTGATCAAACAGTGGATGAAGGAGTATGAAATGGAACTGCTGGTATTTTCCAATAGCAAAGGAATTCAAAGCCATACCTTTTGGTAACCATTTAGGATATTGTTTAAAAGGAAATCAGTGAACACAGTAGTTCAACTTAAGCTTGTCTATTAACACTGAATATATTCACTATCTTGGAATTCAGTATTTGGTCAAATGGTCTTTTAATAAAATTCACAGTCATTTTACATCTTATTGATATTGGAGATCATTCTTCTAATTTTAGTTTAGTCAATTCTAGTTTCAGAAATTCTAGTATAATTTTTTTGCTGGGTTGATTATATATGCTTATAAAATCATTTTGGCTTAGCATTTGGCTAAATTATCCTTCACACTCACTTTTCATCCCTTAAATAAAATACTAATTTAGTATATCAATATACTTGCCATTTGGTAGCATATCTTAGATTAATTATACTTCTCTGAAATAAGCAGAGTTGGAATCTAGTACAGACACAATAATTTCCATTCCCATGTGGGTCTCTCTCACTGCTTCTTGTTCTTAAATTCAAAACCTCATCAAGCATTTCTCCTATTACCTCTGCCTAGGAATCCATTCCTCCGACAGGCCCTTTGTTTTTCCTGAGAAGCTTATTGGAATTTAACCACAAGGTCTGGGAAGAGCATCACGTAACCAAGGCCAGCTATTTGTACTCAGTGTTGGGCAGAGCTTGATCCTGTGCTATTTTGGCGAAGTATATGTCAGTAGAGATTACGGTGAATTATTTTCTCTGTTGGCTCTCTTTGGTGGATGGGGTGTGCCCATTGCTCCTGGGATTTAAGTGCTTGGCTGGCTGTTTTACCTGGACTCCTTCCCTATCTCACAAAACTATGTGATGATGATGGTAGTGACAGAGTGGCAGGAACAGGAGAATATAAATGTGGGAAGGAAAAAGGACAGCTAATAACAGGCTACAGCCAACACACATTCATAGCTCTACCTTTGCTTCTCTTCACTGAGCTCACTAGGTAAGAATGCCTTGACCAATTCTAACATGGGCTTCTTAACCATCCTCTGAGATTCCATCTAGTCATATGCAATTAACATTTCATTAAACAAATACATGTTTCTTTCCCCACAATGTTTAACCCCTTTTAATATACCAGGTAATATACACACATTCTGAATATACTGTTTGTTCAACATATTTCTGGACACAGCTATGCTAATTTTCATCTTTGAAGAAATCAACTTGTTTGCCCCAAACAGATGCATCAAGGAAGGAGATGATTGGGAAGCAGAGAACTACTTCCTAAGGATGGTGTCCAGTATGAGAGATGGAGATATTAAATGTATTGAGCACTCAGAAGTACTCAGCATTATATTTAACGCATTACTAAAGGCATTAAGTCATAGAGTTGAAATGGTGGGTTAGAGAGGAACTAAGAGATTATATGGTCCCATCTGTCCATTTTACGAGTGAGCACAGCAAGTCCACACAGACAATAGTTAGTAGAGCTTTTCAACCACCTCATCAGGAGTAGATAAGATGAGCTAGCTTTCTGCCTAATCATGGGGATAAGGAATCAGTTGAGGGCAGGTAAGATAAGAATAAGGCAAAGGTACTTGAAAGCTGCAAATGCCTTTAGGTCCAGGAGGAGGGCAATGAGGTTCTTCTTCCTGGATCCTTAGACAAATCTGGTCAAATCACAGATTCAGAAGAGGATAATATGTAGCAGCCGACTTCTAGATTGGCATGGGTAATGGGTAGCAATACTGTTCTACAAGGAGTCTACGAGGAGTTCCTCTCTAGAAGATGTGGAAAAGTAGTGAAAGGAAACCTTCCAAAGTCCTCATCTCATCTGTTCCTGAGGAGGTAGATAAATCAACCTACCAAAATATAGGTACTTCTTTCTTTTCTCCCAGTCAACGATTCCTGACTATTCCCAAGTAATTTCAGTTGAAAACATCTTAGAGAAGATTAATCATACTGAAATCCTTGCATTTGCATTCAATTAAACATAATTTATTTTAGTTTCCTACTCTCTTTACTTGTAAACATTTAAACAATTGATCAGTTTTGTTAAAACAAATGGTGAATTCCTAAGTAATGGTGGCTTTCAAGTAAATTGAAACTTCAAATATGTTGTTGTCCCAAAGATTAAATTTGGTGGGCTGGTTATAATTTATACATCTTTAAATAGCAACTATATTTAAAGATGACCTTGACATTTCAGAAGGTCAACATCTTGTGTTTTCATGATTCCAGAATCAGGAACAAATACAGTGTAATCATCAGTGAAGTTACACACAGTGATTCTACACGTTTTAACTAAATTTCAGCATCACCATCTGTGAGTTGACAATGCAGAGACCTTCTGCTAGAAATGCTCTACCCACATCAGGAGCAGAGTACTCAACAAATTCACACACTTAGGTACTCACACTTATGCAGATGCCTTAATTAGTGGCAAATATATAACAGCCTTAATAAGTAATATAAAACCCAAGAGGGCCACAAGGCTTTGCAAGAGGCCGCTATTACCACTAATCAAGTCCTTTCCCTTTCTAAAATATGTGCCTGCTCCACCCCACACCAGCTTGACTCCTGTTTCTTATTCTAGGTATATTAGCCAGAAATAAGATTTGTTTTTCCATCGATTCAACTTCACTTTTGTCATTAAGACAATACCACCTTTATACAGGCCAAACCTGTACACTTAGAAACATTGCCTTGCTTTTAGAGAAGCATACTCATTCACTGTATTATTTTGTAAAATTTCACTTTCTAGCTCTATGGTAAATAATTATCAAGCTGATTATTTCTCACAGCTCTGTGCTGAAAATCAAAGACAATGAAAAAATCATAAAAGTAGTGAGAGAAGCAACTCACCATATACAAATAATACTGAATAAGATTAACAGCTGAATTCTCGTGAGAAACCAAAAAGCCCAGAAGCAGTGAGATAATATATTCAAAACATTGAAAGAAAAAAACTGTCAACCAAGAGTTCTATATTTACAAAACTGTCTTAGAAAAAAATAAAGGAGAAATTAAGATATTCCCAGATAAATAAAAGCTGAAGAAGTTTGTCACTATTAGACATACTCTACAAGAAATGTTGAAAGAAGTCCTTTAGGTTGTAATACAAGGACACTAGACAGTAACCCAAAGCCATAGGAAGAAATAAATAAAACACCAGTAAAGGTAATTATTATTATTGTATTTTTTTGTAGTAAATATTTCTCCTATTGTTTTTAAAGGACAATTACATGAAACAATAATTACAAATATGTATGGATGGGCTTATGATGTATAAAGATGAAAACTGTATGACAATAATAGCACAAAGGAAGGGAGAGGGAACAGCGCTATATAATAGAAATGTTTTATATGTTACTGAAATTAAATTGATATTGATCTAAACTAGACTGTTATAAATTAAGATGTCAGTTGTAATCCATGGGGCAACCACTAAGAAAATAACTTTAAAAAATATAAGAAAATAGATGACGATGGAATTAAATGGTAAACTAGAAGATATCTACTTAATGTTAAAAAAGAGCGGTCATGGAGAAATAGAAAAAAGAGACATAAGACATATAGAAAACAAATAGAAAAATGACAGACATAAATCTTATATGAGCAATGACATTAAGTATAAATTGATTAAAATATTCAATCTAAAGGTAGACATCTAATTATAAGCTACCTATATGAGATACACTTCACATTCAAAGAAAAAAGAGGTTGAAAGTAAAAAATGGGAAAAAAATAAAACATGCAAACAATAACTAAAAAAGAGCTAACGTGACTATATTAATATTAGACAAAATATATTTTAAGCCAAAAATAGGCACGGACAAAGGTCATTTTTTATGATTAAGGGTCAATACACCAATAATTTACAATTATAAATATATATGCAACTAACAACAGAGCTTGAAAAGATGAAGCAAAAACTGCCCAAATTGAAAGTAAAAATAAGCAATTTAAAAGTGATAACTTGAGACTATGGACAATGAATACCCCATTTTCAATAATGGATAGAAAAACTAGACAGAAGGTCAACAAGAAATAAAAGATTTAAGCAACTCTATAAACTAAATGGTGCTGGGGAAACTGGATATCCAAATGCAAAAGAATGAATTTGGATCCCTACCTTACACCATATGAAAAAAAATTAACTCAAAGTAGGCCAAAGGCCAAAATGTAAGAGTTAAAACTATAAAACTTTCAGAAGGAAACAGAGGGATAAATCTTTGAAAACTTGAGTGAGGCAAAAAGATAAGTAACAAAAAAATAGATAAATTGGACTTCATCAAAATGAAAAACTTTTGTGTATCAAAAAATGCCATCAGAAAAGTAAAAAGACAATCTGCAGATTTGGAAAAAAAAATTTTCAAACCACATATCTGATAAGAGTCCTGGTATCCAGAATATCTAAAAAACTCTCGCAAGATAAAATTAAAGAGAAAACCCAATTTAAAAAATGCACAAAGGATCTGAATAAACATTTACCCAAAGAAGATATAGAAATGGTCTATGAATAAGATGCTCAACATCATGAGTCATTAGTGAAATGCAAATCAGAACCACAATGAGATATCACTTCACATCTACTAAGATGGCT
>NW_006442490.1:1151600-1165708 GCF_000325575.1 Pteropus alecto | reverse complement strand
ACACTCATGAGGAGGGCTACTAGAAAAAAAAAAAAGCATGTTGGAAAGAATGTGGAAAGAGTGGAATCCTCATATATAACTGGTGG
This sequence comes from Pteropus alecto, assembly GCF_000325575.1. Classification (NCBI taxonomy): domain Eukaryota; kingdom Metazoa; phylum Chordata; class Mammalia; order Chiroptera; family Pteropodidae; genus Pteropus; species Pteropus alecto. Next base: position 1,165,622 of record NW_006442490.1, on the reverse strand, counting down.
GGATGTAAAATGGTGCAGCCATTGTGGAAACAGTTTGGTGGTTCTTTAATTAGTTAAATTAGTACATATAACTTGAAAGAATTGAAATCAAGGACTCAAACAGATACTTGTTCAACAATGTTCAAAGCAGCACTATTCACAAGAGCCAAAAGGTAGAAACAACTCAAATATCCATTAACAGGTGAATCGATCTACCACAAAATGTGGTATATCCGCACAATGAAATATTATTCAGCCATAAAAAGGAATGAAATACTGACTGATGTTACAACATGGATGAACCCTGAAAATATTATGCTAAGTGAAAAGAAGCCAGTCACAAAGTACCACATATTATGGGATGCCATTTATATAAAATACCCAGAATAGGTAAAATACATAGGAACAGAAAATAGATTCATGGTTGCCAGGGGCTGGCGGTGTGGAAAGTGGGAGTGACTGCTCATGGTTTCTTTTTGGGGTGATGAAAATGTTCTGGAATTAGACAGTAGTGGAGGTTGCACAACTTGGTCAATATACTAATAACCACTAAATTATTCATTTTCATAGGGTAAATTTTATGGTACATGTATTATAATCTCAATTAAAAAAAAGAAAAAAAGAAAACCAAGCAATTGAGAAGAATTTGCAATCTTAAATTTAGAAATGACATAGATAATAGAGGCTTTGTTCCTCCCTCTGTAACCATATCAAAGTTCGAATGGAAACATGGAGCACACAGCAAACAAAGTCACCTGGGATCTGGATGAACTAAAGCCCTACAACTAGGGAGAGAAATAAGAAATCACCCTACAATGGTAAAAGGTAGAAGGGAGCGAAGATGCGAAGCTGCTCAGGTGGAAAAGTGGACAGAGGGTACAGCAGTAGCAGCCGGCAGCTGCAGATACCTCTTAAAGGGGCCGTGTTCAAAAGCAGACTTTTGCAGTAAAGGATCTACTTACTCTGAGCACCAGCATCACGTCGGCTGCTCCAGGGACACTGAGTTGTCAGAGTGAGGACTGGAGGCAAGGCTCTCTCCTGGGCAGAAGTGCCGGTGGTATCCATTGTTCCTCTGTTGAGCCCTCCCCGCTCCCAGTGTGTGGACCCAGCACGGCTATAACTGAGCCTTCATCAAACTGGATAACAGAGGTCGCTCCACCTAGACAATTGCCTGAAACTCTGCCTCCCTTAACTTGTGGCCCCAACCAAGCCACATCCAGGTGTGTCCTCAGCAAGTCTGGTGCTCTTTACTGAGCCAATCCCAACAGTAATGGCAGCTAGCCTCGGTTTCTGGCGAGGCTTCTTAAGACAACTATAAGCACAGCATTTGTGGATTGCTTGCTCAATTTTAACAGGTGGCCCTGGAGGGACACAGGCTGGGGTTAAATTGGCTTGCAGGGAAACCCCTCTTGGGACTGTGCCACTGGACATCTACCATACAAATCCACACTAATAAGACTGGGAGACTTAGGAGCTTTGCTTAGTACATAGAAACAGACACAGAAAGGCAGCCAAAATGGGAAGACAAAGAAGCAGAAACCATATGAAAGAAGAGAACATAGAGCAAGGAAAAATGGAGTCCAGCAATTCAAGCAAAAAAAAAACCAGAAAAATGGAAATGGAAATTTTAAAAGGGAACCAGTCAAAAATGAAGAATACATTATCTGAGTTGGAAAATATATTACAGGAAATAAATGGAATGGACAAAGAAGAGGCTCGAATCACCAATATAGAGGATGTGGTAGCCAAGGACATCCAATCAGAATGGCAAGAAAAAAAGAAACCAAGACTGTAATAATAATTTAAGGAGCCTATTGGACAAAATTAAATGTAAAAACATCTGTGTCATGGGGTTCCTGAAGGGGAACAAGAAGTTGAAGAGCTATTTGAAGAAATAATGATGGAAAACTTCCCTAACTTAGTTAAGGAAATAGACATACAACCCCAGGAAGCTCAGAAAGTCTCCCCACAAAGGAACCCAAAGAGGCCAACAAAAGACACATCATAATTAAATTGCCAAAGTTTAAATACAAAGAGAGAATCTTAAAAGCAGCAAGAGAAAAAGCAGTTCGTTACCTACAAGGGAGCACCCATAAGACTAGCAGCTGATTTCTCAAAAGAAACTATGCAGGACAGAAGGGTTTGGCACAAAATACTCAACGTGATGAAAACCCAAAATTGACAACCAAGAATACTTTATCCGGCAAAGCTATCATTTAGAGTTGAAGGACAGATAAAGAGCTTCCCAGACAAAAATAAGCTAAAGGAATTTATCAACACCAAGCCAGTATTACAAGAAATGTTGGAGGGACTTCTTTAAGAAGAAAAAAAAAACATATATTGAAAACAGGAATAAAGAATGGTAATGACTACTACATTCCTTTCAACAAGTACCTCAAATGGAAAAGAATTAAGTGCTCCGACCAAAAGACAGGTGGCTGAATGGAAAGGAAAATAAGATCCCTACATATGTTGACTATAAGAAGCTCATTTCAGATTAAAAGACACACACAGACTAAAAGGAAGGGAATGGAAGAAAATATTGCCTTGACGGACCTAGATGGTATTGTATTGAATGAAGTTTGTGAGATAAGGACAAATATCGTGTCATTTCATGTACATGTGGAATCTAAAGAACAAAACAAACAACAACAACAAAAATGGAAACGAACTCATAGATTCAGAGAATATTTTGAGGGCCACTAAATGGGAGGGGACCTGGGGGACGGTGAAAAATGGTAAAGGGATTAAGAAGTACAAATGGATATATACAAAATAGTCATGGAGATATAAAGTGTAGCATAAGGAAAATAATCAACTATTTTGTAATAAATATGTAGGGGGAAGATGGGTACTAGATTTAGTGGGGTGATCAATTTTTGAGATATAGATCTCTAATCACTGTGCTATACAACTGAAACTAAAATATTATTGTATCCCAACTATAATTGAAAAAAAAAAACCTCATTGAATTGTACAATGTAAATACGAGCAACTAATTGTCTATTATATTTCGGTAAAGTCGGAAAAAAAATTAGAACTAAACTTCCTATTGTTTGGAATTAAAGAGTTCATTTTAAAATTCTACTATTTTTAGATATGATATGGTATACCTGCCTGTGAATGATATTCTCTTAGAATAATCATAAGGAAGACTCTTTATTTTATTTTTCTATTTAAACTTGCTGGAAAACTGTTATGCCAGCACATCAATATCTTATTACTTATCTTATTACATAAGTGTCTCTGTGATCTTAATCTTCCACAAGAATCTTTAATGGATTTACTTTCAGTACTCATTTAGACCATGCAAGTCGTGTAAGAAGGACCATCAAGTAGAATAATCGTATCTAGTTCTCATGTAACAAGAATCTGTAGAGTTTTAGCACATGAAGAAGCACTGGAAAAATGATTTCAGTAAATAGTTTTCATTTGGCTAAATTCTTGAGGTAGAAAATGAAAATGATTCCTAAACCATAAATAATATATTGGAAGGTTATGGTTTCCTGGGGGAGTTAAATTCACTTTTACTGGTAATAGTAATAGGAACTATGTGAATAACTCTGGATAGCAAGTGGGAAACTTGGCATATGAGATTGTTATATTTCTGAAATTTCTATCATATCTCCGGCTTCATCTTATAAAAGAAATATTACCATACAATGCTTTTGGAACAGAGCTACATTCTTTAAACTAATGGTGCTGGCTTTCTGTCTGAAAGTACAAATATAACACAGGCTTACTTCTAAACCTGGTTAGGTGATTCAAAGGTTTATCTGTTCTAATCCACAGGTATCTTAGGATAATACATGTAATATTTTGGAGCTTATTTTTACAAAAACAGAGAAAAAGCAAATTGTAAACACATTCCAAATATATAAGGAAAACAAATGATTCTGTGGGCAATAGCTCTGTGGCAAAATGGAAACTGTCTTTGTGGGCTCTGAGTGAACATAGTACCCTGTGGGCAATAGCTATAGAAGTACGATGGTTACTGTATAAGTACTGCATTTACCAAGCTATTAATTCTCCTTATGAAACAGGTGCTTACCAGGCTTCCTATTTGCACCACTGCACCTCTTTTGACATCTGTCAATTACACCAGGAGCCTAGAGTCTAGGAAAGAGGGAAAATATGACTTGACCTGTTTGACTTTTAGCGTTGATGGTTTACACATTTTAACAATCCTTAAATCCACCCATATTTTTGTTGTTATTGTTGTTTACAACCTTTCTATTTAAAGGCTGTTGTATATAGGCTGTTATATATTAGCTATTCTAAAATAACTAGACTATACCTATCTCAACTTTTGCTTTCATAAACCAGTATGCTTATTTATTTGGTTGATGGCTTCTCCCAAGCAAATACCAAAACAGCAAGTCCCAGTTCTAACTGTTTTAATGCACTAAGGTTCTCTAAAGAGAACCATAAAGTAAACCACTGGATTGAATTCAGAACTGTCATCCTAATTGGTTGATTTTTCATGGCTTTTAAAGTGGTTAATGGCATATGGCTTTAAATGTATATACACCAATATGTTAATTAGCAAGTGAATATGGACATTACCCAAAGTCCTCCTTTTTTTAAAGCAACATACATTTTATCTCCATTATATTCCAGCCAATGTTCCCTATCAACTATTTCCTGGTTTTAATTTAGTTACATAGTCTGTGTATCACTTAGCAAACGGTGTATATCATACAGAGCTCCTATAAAGCTAGATAATTCACAGTAACAATTCCCTTCAGAATCTGAATAAATTTCCTATGGGCATCCACACAAATCAAAGCTACCAAGTAATTCCAGTGGATATATCTTACTTAATTGCTATATGTTTACACATAAAATGAAATGTCACTTTATAGTTGAGTGTACATTCTTACATGCTGTGAACACTGATTATTTCAGGTTTTAAGTTTCATGCGCAGCCTACAAATTGTATACCTAAGAGAAATTGCATTCTGGCATTCTAATAAAACCCCTGTTATTTGCTTGTCTAATAAATTATAAACAAATTTGACCTGGAGTCATAGCGATATCAAGCCCCCACAGCTCATCTAATGGGATGGCAGAGTATTAGAGAGAAAACTAGAGAAGCAATCGAGTGTCCTCAGCTCTGCCACTCTTTTGGTCTTGGTGAGGAAATCTCTTGCCCTCTCTGGGCCTTAGCTTCCCACTATATACAAGGAGGGAGTTGGACTACAGCTCTAAGTCTTTTCCAGCTTTTACAGTATATGATTTTCTGAGATTGCTAAGGAGAGGAAAAGGGGAAATTATTTTGGAATGCATCTTTGTGAAAGAGAGTTGATTTATTTGGGGCTTGAGTGTGTGTGTGTGTGCATGTATGTGTGTGAGACAATGTAAGGAAACCTGATCCTAATTTTAGCTTCAACACAGTAAGAAATAATTGCTAATCAAATGTTAATAAAATGCTTATAGGTTTTAGGTCTGGAAAAGTCATTTTAAACACTTAGAAAAACAATCGGGAATGTCAGCTGTTTTTCACCTGCCCCTAGAGGAAATTCTTGGCTTTTAACCGTGACATCCTCCTTTAGCTCAACTATAGTACATTTAAACCTACTAGCAACTTCTTGTTTTGAATTACACATGAAGATATTCAACCTAGAGAATTATCTTTTTCTTGACTTGAAATCGGTCCATCCAAAGTTTCCAGCACCACATTAAAGTTCCTGCTTGGGAATGTCTGCTATCTGTCCTGGAATGAAATCGTGAAATGTTATAATCAGATACTGAAGATTGTCCCTAAGAATAGTTCCTAAATTTAATGGCCTCCTCTTCTTGGAGAGTCACAATATATAGTAGTATATTAAAGGTTCTGAGAAGTCCTGCTGTAAATAAACTAAATTAATTCTGTTTAATCTACTGTTGCCTTATTTGAGAATATATAACACTTGAAAAAAATTTTTGTGGTAAAATACACATAGCATAAAATTTACCATCTTAATAATATTTAAATGTATGTTCAGTAGTGTTATATATATTCACATTGTCATGCAACCATTTTGCAGAACGTTTTCATCTTGCCAAACCGAAACTCTGTGCCCATTAAATAACAACTTTTCATTTCCTCCTCCTGGTAGCCTAGCCCCTGGCAACCATCATTCTACTTTTTTGTCTCTATAAATGTGACTACTCTGGGTACCTCATGTAAGTGAAATCGTACAATATTTATCCTTTTGAGACTGGCTTATTTCATTTAGCATAATATCCTTAACATTCATTCATATCATACTGATAGGATTTGCTTCTAGGCAGAATAATATTCCATTGCATGTACATACCATATTTTGTTTATCCATTTATCTATTGATAGATACTTGTGTTGTTTCCACCTTTTGGCTATTATGAATAATGCTGCTATGAACATGGGTGTACAAATATTTCTTTGAGATTCTGATTTCAATTCTTTTGGTCATATATTTAGAAATGGAATTGCTGTATCATATGGCAATTATGTTTTTAATTATTTGAGGACACACTACACTGTTTTACATAGTGGTTAAACCATTTTACATCCCCACTGACTGTGCACAAGAGTTCCAATTTCTCCACATTTTCACCAACACTTGTTGTCTTTCGTGCTGTTGTTGTTGTTGTCATCGTCGTTGTTGTTGTTTTGATGACAGCTATCCAAAGAGGTATGAGGTGGTATCACATTATGGTTTTTGATTTGCATTTCCCTAATGATTAGTGATGATGAACATCTTTTCATCCAACGATAATTACCATATTTTCCAACCACAACCAAGGTATATCATCTAACAAAGGATGTGTTTGAGTGTGCACATGCTGTTTCTGACTATGTCATGCAGTATAAGAATCTTTACATGGATATTAAAATGCTGAAATTCTGGTGCATTTTTAGTGATTTATGAGTCCAAACAGATAAAATATTTTAAATCGTGCCCTTGAATGACACAGAACTGTTACTCACCACCCCTACAACAAAACTTTCTTAAAACCTTAGGGTCCACTGAATATAATAAATTAAAAAATAATTTCTCTAGTAATAAGTACATTAGTATTCCCATTCCTCCATTTAATATTTTTTACAATATTTTGATCCTGCAACTTAGCATTTTGTCAATTAAAACATTGGTTGGTTTTATGTAAACTGATTTGTTTATAAAATAATCTCCAATCAGAATATGCATCTCACCAATTAGATTTCCTTCTCTCAACAGATGTTCTGAGTCTTCATTGTTTCCAGATTACAATCAGGTAGTCCATAATACAGAGATCGAGACATCTGGGCCAAGGGAAAATGGGCAAAGCCATTCAATCAGGTAATGGAGGAAACACTTCCTGAAAGTCTGCCTAGCAGTCCAGCAGTCATTCCCGCATGTGATATCCTGAAGGTGCTGGTATGGGCTTTGCTGGAATTCTGATACATGAAACCAAAGTGGATCTTAAAGTGTGGCTGCCTGCTGCTATAGTGGGAAGAGTAGAGGATTGGGAAAAGACCAGGGGTGAAAACTGCTCTAACCATTTACCCACCAATTACACCTATACAAGTCACTTCCCTAATCAGAGTCTCACCTGTAAAAAGTGTATAAGAAAAGTAGTACAATACCTTATAGAGCAACTGTGAGGAATCACTGAGATGATACATGTGAAAGCACTTTGTAACATCTCGCCCAAAGCAGTTTAAGGTAACTTTACCTCTGCTCTGGAGCAGAGAATCTCTACTCTTGCTAAGAAGACTATCAGTGTCATCAGAAATTCCGTTTAGCCCAGTGAATTACTATGGATCATTTCAGTCCTTTACTTCTTCAAATAAAACCCCAAATAAACAAAGCCTCCAAAAATAACTACAAAAAGAAACAAAGGTTAACTAATTCATAGAATTAGTTACAAAAATTAATTATAAAAATCTCCTAGCATAGTCACTTTCTTTCCACTTCTCTCTCATTTATAAACTGTAAAATATTCAAGCAAAATGAGAAGATATACAAGTAGATGATAAACACATGAAAAGATGCTTAACATGGTTATTCACTGCCGAGATGCAAATTAAAACCACAATGAGATACCACTAAACACCCACTAGAAAAGTCTACACTCAAAGAATGACAATATCAAGTGTTGAATAGGGTGTGGATAAATTAAAAACTTTTCAAAGTTCCAGCAATGTATAAGGGTTTTAATTTATCACTTGGGAACAAAGTTTAGTAGTTTCTCAAAAGTTAAATGTATATTTATCACACATATGTTATCGTGCATATGTTATCAGCCATAACACTCCTTTTTACCCAAAAGAAATTAAAACATATGTCCACATAAAGACTTATACGTGAATGTTCATAGTAGCATTATTCATAGTAGTCCAAATCTGGAAACAATCTAAATGTCCATCAACTGCTGAATGAATAAACAAAATGTGGTATACCAAGACATTTGAAATACTACTCAGCAATAAAGAGGAACAAAGTATTGATACATGCTACAATATATATGACCCTCAAAAACATTGTGCTAAGTGGAAGAAGGCAGACACAAAGACCACATCTTGTATAATTCCATTTGAAATATTCAATAAAGGAAAATCTATAGGGACAGAAAATAGTTTAGTGGTTGCCTGGAGCTGGGGATTAGAATGGGAAGTGACTGAAAACAATGGGGGAACTTGTTGGAATGATGGAAATGTTCCAAATTGGATTGGGGTGATGGTTGTGCAACTGTATAAATTTACTAAAACTCTTTGGATTATATGTACATTTATTATGGGTGAATTTTATGAAGTGTAAATTATATCTTGATAAAGTAGTTAAAAACATCTTTGCAAAAAGAAAGAAATCATGCTAGTCAATGCGACAAGGGAGGAACTCAGGCTTGGATGAAACTGCCTGCCCTTGGAGTCAACATCCAATAGATGTCCATTTAAGATAAATTTTGAATAAATACTTCATTACTTCCTACATTGTGCCAATTATGTTATAGAACAAATCACATTCTTACCACACCAAAACAAAAACAAACAAACAAACAAAAACAATAGAAATCTAGCTATCTTTAAACCAGCAATGTCTGAAAAGACTCCTCTCTTATCCTAGTTTTTGGCTACCATAATCATGCTATCAGCCAGGACACACATTAACTACACGAAGTTCAAGTTGACACTTTTAAAAACTCAATAGTAATACTACTCTTCTGAAATCTCTCTTTTTCATCTCCATGTCTCTCAGTTTTCTCAATAATTGCTTTATTTTACCCTTCCCCCAGGAAAATGCGTTTCAATGCTCAGTTTATACTTCTTTCTTTCATAGTATGCATGACCTCTGTTCTCTGCCTCTCACTTAATTCTATACCCATGGCTCTCACAGTCAATATTTAATAGCAATAAATTTGTATTGCAACAGACAGATCCCATCGGATGAGTAAACTACTTACTCTGTAGAACCAGTCATTTCTGATGTATACTCACTCTTTTAGAGATGCAAAATACTGTTATTAATTCAACAACACAAGTTTGACAGAAAGTGAAAATTGACCAGCTATATAGTACTTATCTGAGTTATTCTATGAGGCTTCTGGGACAGAGCCAAAGGCAGTAGTAGCCAAAAAGAGTCTTTGAAGTGGCAAGTTAAAGCATCTCCATTTGCAGTTCAATGCAATCATATGATAAAGTAAGGAAGTCTATTTTAGGAAGGTTTTTACTTTTTTAAAAAGCAGTTAACATTTTGAAATGTGGGTCTTAACATTCAGGTATCAAAAGAACCCTGGGCTTTTCAGAATCTCCAAGAATTCTAGTAACCCAGTGTTTAAAATGTACCTAAGAATGTATGCCAGAACCATGTTCCATTCATCAAATCACAATCAATACGCTCATCAAGCTATGGTGTGCTGTAAGCAAAAAGAATTTGGAGTCAGAAGACCTGTATTATCTCCTTTTTCCCCTCTACTTGCTTGCAGTGAGATCTTAGGCAGTTCTTGGAATCTCACTAATCCCTAGTTTCCTAGCCTATAAAATTAAAATAACAGTCATACCTACCTCAGGCTATGAGGAACTAAATGTGTTTGTGTATATAAAAAGCACTTTGTAAATTGCAGAGACCAATACAAATTGAATCTACTTTCCAGCAAACTCCAAAATTTTTATGTTATTCTGAACTTATAAGGCACCTCAAAATTACTTTTTAAAAATTCGGTTTTAATTCCCTTATCTCTAAGGGGCTTTGTTGACGCTTGGCACTTCTGGCCTTCCATATGGTCATTGCTTACTCTGCGGTACACATTAATGGTACTCTGAACAGTGTTTGGATCTGTTTCTTACACTTGCATTTCCTGGCTCACAAAAGAAAAAAACACTGACGATCCAACATTTCTATAGCACCACTTCTCCCAAAGGGTTTCCACTTGCACTCCCCACTGGGTGAAATGCAATTGCTGTTTAATAGCACATAACAACACTACATAACAGTCTAAGACAGGATGTGAGAAAAGCAATAGTGTATGCAGCTGAAAGGACAAGGGAAGCCAATGTCAACAGATGCAATTGCCAGATGTGAACTTTGGCCAAAGGGGTCAGGACAAATACTCCTTTAAGAAGGGCCACGGGATCGTCAATCCTCAAAAGTTAATGCAACCTTGGCATCAGATATTATTCAAAATGGACTCTTCTGGAGTTCTAACTTATTGCTGCTGCATCGATTCAGTTTTTGGGTGGGGGTGACTTGCATGGTCTCATTAGCAGATCTCTCCCCTCAGTATTCAGAAGGTAGGCTCTCTGGAAAACTCATTTCTAAATAAGAACTTGGTATTATTTGGGAGTGATCTAAAGGAATGATAGCTAGAGCTGATCTGGACACAAGCCACAATTTAACATTCCTTCCCCACATGGCTGTCCCTAGCCCCTTAACACAGTGGAAAGAGCAATTGTATTCTAGTCCCACATAAACTTGGAATGAGTCAACTGTCTTTATTTTGTTCTTACTTTTGCACTTATTTCCTTTCAAATACAAGACAGGTACACTGGTCCTTATAGTGTTGGGCAATGGAAATGAACTGGGAAGCAGATGCTTTAGCCAACCAGATCCAAAGGGAGAACAAGGAAGTTCATTCTTAGTAAACTATACTCTCCCCAAGCCTTCCTCTCCAAGGCCACCCATGGGACTTGCATACTGGTGTCCAGAAAGGAACTCTGTAAGGAACAACATTAATTTACCTAAGGAGTATTTTTCAAATCTGTGAAATTCTTAGAGACAAAATAATAAGCATGTGCAAGCACCTGACACTTGAAATGAGTCATTACTAAATATTTTTTATTACTAAGTATTTTAATCAAATCTATTTTTCAATCAATCAGGAAGTGTCAAATACCTATATGTCCATATATGATGAGAAGGGTTTTTGTCCCCTAGGGAATCTATATGTGGGCCAGACGAACTTCCTATTCTGACACTTTCATAAAAACAAAGAAGGAATTTGGTCTGCTTGCTTATTCCATTCTGTACTATGAGGTGTTACTTTAAAAATGTGAACAGGTCCTTTATTCACGATACAAGAGAAAAATCTAATCACCTGGAATTTATGATCAGTTAATTTTCTCATTCTCCAATCTAAAAATGAATGCTTGTTCCTTTGCCTGCCAATCTTTGCTCTTCTGTCTCCTTCCTTCCCAACCACTTGTGTTGTGAATAAAGTCTGTTCGAGGTCTGTGGCAGTGTTTGTCTACAAGGGGTGTGACAATGTGATATTTGAATAGGGAGGGCATACCGAGGCTCTAAGTTGATCTCAAAAATGATAAATCATCAATAATAGATCTTGTGCTTTCCCACATTCACTCTTCAGCTGGTGTGCGTGCACATTACATCATATGTCAGTCATTCTGTCTTCCAGTGTTGATATATATAAATGCCTTGCCTCTTAATTGTGGACTCCCAAAGAGCAGAGGCTGGGTTCAAATACTGTCCCCAAAGGACCTGGCTCCAAGGGAATAATAGTGTTCAGATTTTTAAAAAAATCTATAGTCTAGTGTTTTCTCTCAGGCTTCTAGTTCAAATTTATAACTGCCCACGGTATATTTCCACTTGAATACCTCAACCCTCATAATTCTCTTCATATATCTTTACTAATCAGCATTCGCCAAATACACCCCAGTTTCACACCTCCATGCTTTGCCCATGCTGTCCTCTTACCTTTGTGTGATCTCCTCTATTGAAATTCTATGTGTCGTCCAGGAATCATCTCATGTCTTTTCCTTCATGTTAATTCTTCCCCAGTTTCTGCAGCTGAATCCAGTTGTTTCATTTGTGCTCCCACAACACTTTATGTAGACCTGTCTTAAAATCCCAACCATATTCTGCCTTGTATTTTAATTATTTGTACCTATGTCTGCTTTCTGTATAAGGTCAAAGGCTTTTTTGAGGTTGGAACTGTGTCTGATTCATCCTTGTGCCTCTTCAGATTTCCAGGGCCTAACCAAGTACCTGGCACTCAGTGGCTGAATGAGCAATAAACATTTAGAATTGGAGCTCAAGTACTATGTGTTAATTTATTGAATTGTCTGTATGTCTTCTAGCTGTTAATCAGAGAGCCTGGCATAGTCCATAAACTCAATATAGAACACAGAATATCTGCGTCAGAGTAACTTCAAAATTTTTAAACATAAATTTTTTTTGGAAAATTGCTTAAATCCTTTTGCTTTCACACAATCTTTGTAGGCCTAGCAGTTAATAGGAAAAATAAACAAAGAAACAAACAAAACAAGTCACTGACATACTTCCAAGAGTTTTAGCTAGAGAACATTCTGTAGACCATTAAGAATGAAGGTTTCTGTGGAGGCAATACTGGTTAATTTCTAACATAGAGAGTTATTTCTGGTCATAGTATTAGTGCATAGATTATGTTTTGCTATTCTCAACACTGCCATGTCCTGAATAAACACTCCTTTTCTAAGAGGTTATCTTACTGAGGGGTCCAGTAATAGGAACTTCTACTACAGTGCAATCTGAAGATGCCTCCTCCCCATAGCATATGAGAAGCTTGGTTTGGACTCTCCCCATGAATGTTCTAATCTTGGCCACCAGAAGTTCCGAATAAAGGATCTAAAATTCTCTCTAGAAAATTTTGGAGAAAAGTGCCTTGGAACATGCTCCACTGATAATAACTAAACATGTTTGCCAATGTTTCCAGTTTCAGGCCCAATAAATGAATGGGATGGTAGGTATTGATTTGTAGTGTTTGGTTTTTTTTCCCCTTTCTCAATTCTAGACATCTTGGAATCTATGCCATTGATATTCCACCATGCAAGTTATTAGCATGACTAACACAGACAGAATTATCTGCTGCTAAATTCCAGGTATGTTCATGTATTTCCGAGTCTGACCTGCTTCTTTCCTCCAGCTGTCTCAGTGGCGGGAAGCGGGGTGATAGGGCTTTTCCCCCTCCCCTGCATTTTCTCTAACAACTGTGATGTCAAATGCAATTATTTGTGTAGGAATCTGTTGTAGGCATGGATGAAAGGAACACATGCAAATCCTCAACAAGAAAGGGAAATACCAGCTATGGGGAAATATGTCGCGAAAGCATGCCAACTCTGGCTGACTCTGCTCAAGGCCCCTTACGCAGATATTAACAAGCTGAACATAATATGACTTTAGGAATGCAAAGAAAAAAACTGTTTAACAGTTGAAAAATCTCCTCCTCAATCTGAGGTCAACCCAGCTAATAAAAAAGCTTCAAAAACTTCTGAAAAACCACGAATAAGCCCCAGATGTTCCCGTTCTCAGCTGAACTTTCCACCAAGTTATTTCATACCCTCTACTTTTCACAAGTAAAACTACTGCAATCTCTGGTGCTTTCCAATCTCTTTCCAAAGAAAACTGCCGCCAGTCAAATTCCTTCTCCCACCCACGACAACTAATTGTCCATACTGTTATTCATCTCCTTTTCTGAAGAATTAAATTAGCAAGACCCCTTAGTGCAAAAGTGGGAGCTTTTTTTCTGTCAAGGGCCACTAACCCACAGCAGGAAAAAAAAATCAACTAGGGCCACATACAGGTAAGAAGCCACTTGATTTAG
>NW_006442490.1:1137267-1151278 GCF_000325575.1 Pteropus alecto | reverse complement strand
TGGGGAAGAGGAGACAGAGACTGGGAAAAGGGAAACAAAAGGTAAAAAATAAAAAGGAAGAGGCCAGGGGATGGTGAAAGAGGGAAGGAGACAAACAGACACCAAAAGAAAGGAAAAGAGGAGAAAACACAGAAGAAGGCCTTGGCAAGGTCCTTAGTAAATGTGTTAGTTGCAGTAAACAGCCTGTCCCACTCCTGGTGCTCCCTGTACCGTGGGCATTAGAGTAAGTTGTCACTGCCCTTTGAAATTCTTTTTAGCTTTCTAGCAGTTTAGGAAAAGTCCTTTCTGTGCTGAGTAACAGCTGGCCTACTTTAATTTTCAAACTTAAAAGCTATTTTTTAAAAAAATAAAGGCCATTTTCTCAAGAAAGTATGAAGGTTTTACATGTGCATAAAGGAATGACTGAAAGTCTCTGACGTTGCAAAACTGTCAAATGGCCTTATTTTTGATCTTCGAGAGATTAGGGCTATCTTAGTTCATAGAGCCTGAATGTTATATTTGGAATCAGCATTTATTTCACTGATTTGAGAGTTCTTTTTCCCCAAAATCAAATTTACTTTGGGGTTTAGGTGGATCCTGGTGTAGTAGACAATATAAAGTGGAGACCACTACACATCTCTAAGTTAAGACAAAATAGACTAGCTTTTGCAGCTCTTTATCACTCATCTCCCATTGAAAGCTGAACATCTAAATGTGTGCATCTAGCAACCCACTGAGAGAAGTTGCTTTTAAGCTGCAGTACTGATTTTAGAGCTGCTGTATATGTGCTACTGTGCCTTATTTGCAGAATATTTGGGATTACATTCTGCTGATGGTGTATTAAAGAAGACAAAATGGAACAGGATAATGTCCACAGAAAGTGAAATAAAATAAAAGGTGGAGAATAAGGCAAAGCCATATGACAGACTAAAATCACTGGCCTCTTGAGTCTGAAAAGATGAATGCTTATGGGGAAAATAAGAGAAGTACATGCAATTGTGATGGGTACGGTAACCACAAACTATGTCCTAGAACACTGACATTAGGTACCCCCTGAACTTGAAAGAGATGATTTTAGGTTAGATGAAGGGAGGCCCTATTATGAGTATCAAATACTAAACTTAAGTAATTAAATTCCCTAAGGCGTATAAGGCAGGCAAAAAATAGTAATAGATTCCAAAATGTTTGGGCCAATTTGTGAATGACAAACTAATATTGGGTTATTCTAGGAAGCTCAGAATCTTGGGGGCCACTTCTAACTGTGCACACAATTCTTAGTTTGCGTGTCAGCAAGGACTCCTGGGTGATGTGGATCATGAGGCTGCTCTAGAGACTAACATTACTCTAAAGATCCTCAGTGCTGCCTTCAGAATTAAGGTGATGATTGCTGGTCTAGGCGGCTGAAATACTGGGTCAGGAGGCTATCAGGCCAGATGATACTAGTGCTGCCTCCTCTCCAAGCCTAGGTTACTTTTGAGACAGCCAATAGATGTGGAGACAGCTCAGATGGGGAGGAGGGAAGGTGGTCGGAGAACTTTGGTTTGGTTCAGGGTGGTTTCAATTTACACCTGCCCTCATCTTTTTCAAAATGTTTGCTGTTTGTTTTATGCGGAAATAGATTTATTCCCCTTTCTAATGTAAAAATAAATAATTAAAAGTATTTGGGCAAAATACAGAGAGGTAAAAAAAAGTGAAAATGAAAGTTATGGTAATATTGCTAATGTTTTGATATATATTCTTACAGACTTTCCCCTCATACATATGCATATACATATGTTAATTTTTGTAAAAATTGGGTTGCACTTTAATATCATCTTGTAATCTGCTTTTTAACTTAACAATACATCATGGATACCTTTCTATGTACAACAGCATTTAATTTTTTTTAAAAAATTATTTTTAGTTTTTATTAAAGTATGGTAGAATAATCTGCAGGCATGAAAATATTTTTTTGAGGGGAATAGAGTTAATTAAAATATTTTAATGGCTGCAGATTATTCCATTATATGGAAATGGCATAGTTCACATAAATAAATCTCCTATTGACAGATATCTAGGTTGCTTTTATGACAAACAGTGCCACTGAAAGATGCTTATACATATATGTTTGTGGATTGTCATACTCTTTCCTTGGGAGAAATTGCTAGATGTGGAGCTGCTAGCTCCAGGCTACCTCAAGCAACCTCCTAGATAATGGTTCTTCCCTCAACAGAGTAGAAGAAAGATCATGGAATTTATAAGTTCAACTTTTTAGTTGCTTATGATCTTAGTGTCAGTTTCTTCATTTATTAAAGAGAATATTAATGATAACCAGCTCATCGGATAGTAGTGAGACATAAATGTGGTAATGTAAATAAAAGGTCCTCATAAACTTTAAAACACATAAATGCAGAGATTCTTATTTTCTTATTAATATCTTTATGTCAAGAATTCAGAGGCAGTTTTAGTGGGTCCAGTCTCCCATGTTCCACACACTGAGAGGGCCCCAAGAAATCTCTCACCATACAGAGTAACACTTCTGAATCCCCAGATCTGAATTAGCTGCCTAAAGGGTGAGGGGGTCCCTTTAACCTACCAGATGTTTGACTGCCATTTACCTTGATGGCATTTGGCTCCTCAAGTTTCGTGCTATATGGCATTCACCTGGTAATTATTTGCCATTGTCTGTTGTACTAGAGAGGAAAGTTTATCATGTTCTCTTCTTCATTTGGCCCTCTATAAATATACCCAGTTTGCGTGGGCCTGAATTGAGTACTCTGGCAAAAAACCAACGTTCTCAGGAAGAAAGAGATCAGTTGCATTACAACCCAACTTGCAAATTCCTTTCCAAACGTCTGGTGCTTTTGCTTTGGAAAAAAAAAAAGTGCTCCTGTTCATCATTACTAGCCAAAAGCATTTATAGATTATGATTTTTTTTTTAATCTAGAAGGAAGCACAGAGCAAGAATGGTGCTCTTTATTAGCTATTTCGACATGGCCAGTAGAGTACTAGCACCCAGCAAGTGCTCAATAAATGCTACTTGGTCTTGATCACTATCTTTCTCCAGGTCATTTTTTTTTTACTACTTTCCATTAAAGACAGAATTACTAAGGCACAGAGAAAAAAAATCAACCTATGAGAGAAATTCTCAAATTACATGGAAGACAAAAGCGCGTGGATAAGAAGAAAATGAGTGAGGAGTTTTGGATAAAGAAGTACCTCTCCCTCACACAAGGTGGCATGTTATAAGTGGGAGTCAAGAAAATATGGGATTTATAAAAAGAAGGCAACAAGTATTTTTTGTGGCAGAGACAAAAGTTACACAAATGGTTCAACAAAAGCAAAATATAAATATGTCATGTTGGAGACTATTGTGCTAGAAAAAAGGAAAGACATAAAAAAAAAAAAGATTGTGGGTCCCTGCAAGCCAAAGATAGTAAGTGTCTCATTTATTTTTCTAGTCACTGTGCTCAACAGGGGATTGATGGTGAAGTAAGGCAGGCTGGACTAGAGTGATGGCATAAGGATGAAAAGGATCTCAGACAAAGAATGCTACAAATAATGACCTGAAAGCACTTAGTGATTGGCTACAGGAAAGAGAGTTCGCAACTAGCAATGTCAGTAGAACAGTAATAACAAAAGTAAGTGGCACATAGTAGGTGTAAGGAATATGCTGAAAGTAGATAAGATCACATATCCTTCTATCCTTCCTCACAGAAACAATTTCTTGGTGGAAAGCATGAGACATCTGTGTAAACAGGGTAGGTGTGCTAAAGATTTTTGATCACTTTATTTACTCGTAACCCTCAAATGAGAAAGTTTTTCAATACCTAGTTACTTATACCTGAGGCATGAGTCACCACAGGACCCAGAAAAACTGGAGCCTATAAGTAAAATAGGTACCTGAATTACTGTTTCATCTCAGCTCTTCAAGCCTCAACTAGCTGAGCTTGGAACTGAAAGGAGACAGCCAAGAAAATTAACGTTGTTATTACTCAGGCTTTGACAAATAAAGTAGGTTTTCCAACTTCGCTCAATACCATATTTTATAGTAACAGAATAGGCATAGTAGGAGGGAGTAGGCCACAGCCTGGGGTTTCTGTCAAAAGTAAGTCCACTGGATGAGAGCCATGGCATAGTTGCCAAGTAAAGGTCAGAAAAAGGAGACAGAAAAGGAAAAGAGTTCATGGATTTTTCCAGGTCCTATCAAGTTGAGGACATTCGGAATGAATGAAATGAGGACTCACAAAGAAGACATAGTGTTATTCCACCATGTTTCTAAAGAAAGTAAAGGAAGAGAGCAGCTCTGAAATGTTCTAACCACAAAAAAATAAATGTTAATTACATGACATGATGGAGGTGTTATGGTGGTGATCGTTTTATATAAGTGTTAATGTTATGGTGGTGATCATTTTATATAGGTGTATCAAATAAACATGTGGCACACCTTCTCAATCAAGCTGGAAAAAAATAAATAAAATAACATTAAAAAAACTGTTAAGGAAGGGCTATTCTAGACAAATTTTGTCAGACTTAGAATATTCTGTAAATACTTTAAAGGGAAAACCCCAGGGTGACATTTTATAATTTTTTTACTGGTAAAAAGAATCCCCCTACTCTTTTGCTTCTTCTTAGCACATGCATACATATTTTCTACCCAAATTCACATCTGTCCCATGTGCAAAATACATTCACCCTATCCCAACATCCCAAAAAAGTCTCAACCCATTACAGCCTTGACTCTAAGCCCAAAATCTCAACTAAATATCATTAGCTCCAAGGTCCCAAATGTCATCATATATATCGATTATTGGTGAGATGCTGGGTATGGTCTATTCTGTGTCAAAATTATCCTCCATCTATCTGTGTACCTGTGAAACTAAAAAACAAGTTATCTGCTTCCAAAATACAATGGTGGGACAGACACAGGATAACAGTTAGAGATGTTTTCCCTAAACTAGAGGAAAACAGTCAAGTTAAATATTGGAACAGAACCCACCACTTATTCATGTAAAAAATAGTTAATGATCACCTACTATGTGCCAGGCACTGTCTTAGAAGCAGAATATACAGTGGTGAGTGGGGTAGACAAGGCCCTCCCTACTCTTGTGGAAGTTCTGTAAACAAACAAGCTTCTACACTGCCTGAACAACACAACTTATCTGCCTCAGTATCCATGCTGACCAGCAAGGGAACAGGAGTGCTAAGGTGGAGAGAATAAGCATTGTCGAGTGCCAGCCAGCCAGTCTTGATGAAAGGTCAAGTCAGCTCATTGTCAGCACATGCTCAAGTAAAATTAACAAGTAGGGTCTTATATATAAAGTGTATAAAATTCTTGGAGACCATTCTTGGGAAACAGCACAAACTGTAAGTAGCTTCCATAATTAGAAAAAAACACAGGAATCAATAACAAATGGGAAAATGTGTTTTAAGAAGGTTGGAGAAGGCAAACAGTTACTGCTTCCCTTGGGTTCCCCCACTCCTCTTTGTGAGGCTGTCACGAAGCACAGTAGTCTCTCCAACACATCTAAGCACCCACAGTGGCAGCTGAAGAAAAACAATATACTCTCTCTGTCTTTCTCACAGTTTTGGTAATTTTTGAGACTTCAGTGAACAAACGGCACTCCGCTTTTAATTGGAATCTTGATTTTTTTTTAAAAAAAGTGCATAACAAATTGATTAAAAAGTAATAATTAACACATTCAGTCAGGGAATCTAAATACTTCATTGTGCAAAATACTTCAGGTTCAATGAGGGGCAACTCTTTTGAGGTACCGAAATTTTCTTTTAATTTCTACTGTGGGACCTGGATAAGGTACTGGTCTGCTGTGATAAGGTCACGCCATGCTAACTCTTTTCCTGGGACCCAAACTAATGCGTGATACAACCCCTCCTGTGTCAAGATGATTGGCTTGACTTTAGGACAGAGCAGTTCCCACCTCCTCCTACACTGTGCCTTTAAGCAGTGGAAAGGAAGATGAATGAATTTTGAAAGCAAGCTTCATTTCTTTGCTTTGTAAATCCTGTCAAGTTTAACTGGACTCCTTGCCTCTAATTTCTGATCTCCAAACCACCCTTCATGCTCTAGGCAGAGTTAATGTCATGAAACACATATCCGACCATATCATTCTCTTGATCCAATCCTTTCATTGGTTCTCCACTGCTAACAGAGTGACGTTCAGATTCTTTATTATACTATTCATGCCCCTCCCATACTTTGTACCATCTTCTCAGTCTCATCTTTCACTGCGCATGTCTTCTTCCACTCTGGCCTGTGCCCTCAGCTCTCCAATCACATAAGTCTATTGATGTACTTTCATGTTTGTGCCATGGTTCATTCCACATTCCTTTGTCAGGAATATCCTTTCTTCCAACCTCTACCTGTCAAAATTCTCCTCGTCTTTCAAAGCTTGGCTTAAAGACCACCTATTTTTGAAGTCTTGTCTAATTCCCTTGCTAGGAATTAATCCCTCCTTTCTCTGGGCTAGCATAGTACCTGGTTTACATTTCTCTTAAGACATACTATGCCTTAGGTTATAGTTATGTAGCTTATAGTTATATATAGTTATATACTATGTTTTTATCACCCTCCTTGAAAGCAAGAATTGTGCTTAAGTATCTCTGTATCCTTGTTTACAGCCCCTCCCCCCAGTGCTTGGCATACAAAGCTGCTTGATACTGAGCAAATGAATTTAAATGGTAATGATATACATATATGTGACAACTGTGTATGGAGGGAAGGTTTCTCTATGTCTTTATCCACAGAGCCCACCAATCTCAGCACTACACACAATATGGGCATTCAGTAAATAACTTCTAAATAAATGGTGAGATATATACATATACTTTTAAATTTTACTTCATTTTTTTTGCCTGATGAGTTTCATTTTGAAAAGGAATCATAGAAGTAGTCATGGTTTAAGTGACTTCCAAGAACAACAGACAAGAACAAAAGCCATTCAACAGTGCAGAATCTCAGAGTTGAGCTCCATTTCAGCATGTTATAATGAAACCTGTAGCTTTAACAATAATTTGTACCATGGGTTATCGATTGCAATTATTGATCAACCAATTTGCCACACAATAGCTCAGAGAATGGCATTTCCTAAAAAAATATTCAGCGATAAGAAAATTGCTTCCCACAGGGATACCCTTGTCCTACACTTGGGTCTGGTGAACAAAGGCAACAGCACCACTGGGTTCTGGTATGGAGATCTTTCAGCTCTCAAATGCCTTCAAGAATTCATATGCGGCTATAACAAACTGCCTCTAGTTTGGCTTAATCTTTTGTATTAGCACATTAATGAGTCTGGATTCCTTCCCCATTTTCAATGGTATCCCAGGCAGGGACAAAGGCTCAGGCAGCAGGGGGCAACTTTCCTTTTGCTGGACAACAAGTGGTCACTGGTCCCAGCCTGTGGCTAACAAATTCCATAGTTCTTTGATGGTAAAGCCCACAGAATAGGTCTTCTCTGCCTTAGGCTCTGCAATGCAAAATAGAGCTTTAGGAATGTGGGCCTAGGCAGTGTTCCTGGCATCTGTGACATCACTACAACAGCTGAGAGTGATGGCGTCTCAAGAAAGCTTGTAGCCCCAAGCCCTGCAAATTCTTTCTGCTCTGTCAGCATATGAAATACACACACACTCACGAATATCTTATATGGCTCTCAAAATCATTCTAAATACCTCCTGTGAGACATCTGCCAATAAGGATATCATGTCAGCCAGGTTTTAAATATAGGAACCTCTCACCATCTTCAACCAGAGAGCAAAATGCAAAAGGAATGAAGATTAACTTGCCCTGAACTTTATAGCTCTGAAGTCTTTTCACTTGATACCGTCCTTCCATGAAAGGTCATAGCGGGGCTGAAGATTAAAATGGGGCTTCTGGACCATGTGGTAAAATCTCTAAGCTGTACTCTACGGGCAGCCTGCCTATTTTTAGATCATCCACTTTAGGGCAGAGTTCAAATTTGGGAAAATCCGAAGAACTTGATTTAAACTCACACTCCTTCAGATGTGTATATAATTTTTAAAAAAATTATCATCTTCATTTTCTATTCAGTTACTTTGAGCCAAACTAAACTTTAAATAGTTCACAAATCTGTCGAAGGTTGGCTAGATATATTTTTACAAGAATGTTTAGGATTTAGATTATTATACTTAGAATTTTTAAATCATTTAAATAACAACCTAAACTAGACAAGTTGTAGTCTCTCCATTCTAGAAATTGATAAACTGAGGCACAGAGAATCAAGCCACTTAAAAGGTCATTCTTGACTTTCCCTTATGCTAATTCTTCATACAATCGTGGTATGAAGCAAAAGATTAGTTATAATGTATTGAGTGTCTACGACATGTATTATCTCTAACCCTTCAAGTTAGATTGTACTATACCCATTTCACAGATTAGGAAACTTGAATCCAGGGAGGTTAAATAATTTGGCCTGAAGCCAGGCGACTACAAAGTGACATATCTGAGATTTAAACATAGATCTATGTTTGGTTCTAGAGTCTTTGTACTTTCCTCCAAACTAGATTATATAGTACTGTGGCTCTCAAACTTCTCACTATGACTCTAAATCGCACACAAATAAGACTTTACAACAAAACCAAGTAGTAGTGGTTTAACAAAAGCTCTTGTGGATCAGTGAACATTACGATCTCAAAATAGTCTTTTGAAGCTTTAAACAGGATAGATAATATTTCTCTAGCCACTCACTCCCACACCCCTTCCCCGCCCACCCCAACACACACATACGTATATACCCACCTCTCCCCTCCATGCTCTAATAAAGGCCACAACACCAAAAGAGCTGCTAAGTGATGGCTACATTTGAGAGATATATTCTTGTGGGTTAGTGAAGGTATCATTGCTCCTCAGTGCTGTTTCCATCATAACTAAAAACAAATGTTTCTACTAAGTTGGGTTCTCCCATTGTGTTCATACAGTCATGTTTATGAATCTACATGTAATACTTTATTTTTATCCCTGTAACATTTCACTTTGCTAGCTTTCTCTGCCATTCCAGCCTACTGAGATATTTTTAGATACTGATTGTGTTATCAATGCATTAGCTAACCTCACCTAACTTCGGGCCATCACTAAACATTAGAAGCATGCCTTCTCTGTCTTCAGTTAAGTCACTGGTAAAAACTTCGGGCATTAAGGGCCAAGTACAAAGCAAACAACCAAAAGCCTCTCTCCAGGCTGACATTGATATGTTAAGGAAATACTCTTCAGGTATGATGGTTAATTAGCTATACTTTACCAAACTATATGATTATTTAATAGCCAACATTGCTTGCCACTCATTGAAAAATAAACATAGGAACCTCTGTCAAACGCCTTGCTGAAATCTAGACATATCATGTCTGTGCCATTCCTCTGGTCTAGTAAGATCACACACACATACAGAAGTGACTTGATTTGTTATGAGCAGTCATACAGTGGCCTCCAATAATCATCACAGTGGCTTCTGAAAGTTCATGCTCTCCAAGAATCTAGTATAGAATTTTGCTAAGATGTGACACCAGGATCTCTGACTTGTGATTTCCACAATCCAATTTGCACCCCTTATTAAAGGTGAGTGTACAAAATTGTGCCTGTTTCTAGTGTTTTGGTTCTTCTTCTATTTGTTGTGATGACCCAAAATTTCCTAATAGGATACCATAAAAATTACCAGAAGACTCTTCAGTGACCTGAAATATAACTGATTTGAACTTGGGCCTCATTGTTTATGACATCCTGTAATGGTAATTCTCTTAGCTTCTTCGGTCTTGTCAACTGTTTGCCCATAATACGGAATAGATATTACTCTGAAAAATGCTAACCTAGCAAAATACTATTTAAGTCAACTAATTAAACAAATAAGATCAAACTTTAGTGCTATTAGGAAGTTATCCAATAAAATCCAGTGCATATGAATAATAATGTAATTTCCACTTTGGACATTAATTAGAACTCAGGTGGAAATATTCCACTTAACAGCTGCAATCCAAAATCACTGTGGTTGCTATCTAAGAAAAGCATATAGTTATGGATACAGAATTGACCCCATTATTATTATTTTACCTCCACTAAGTACTAACACTGAGCTCACACAGAATATGGAAACACCCCTGGTCCTGTGTCAAGTAAGTCTGGGGCTAAAAGTTAAGCATCAAATAACCATGGGCATACAGGACTGAGGCCAAAAATTTGATTGAGCCAATTAACATGGGACTGCCATCCAGGGACAAAATTGTCTGTTCTGTACAGACAAGCTAGTTTAAGACAAAAGAACTTAGTATTTTATTTTCATTGGACTTTATCAGAATCCTAATGACTTGGGCAAAGAAAACTTAGATGTGTTGGTCTTCGACTTCAAAAGAGACATTTTTGGCTTACTAGTACAAGAACACAGACCCTCTAACATCACTTTGGAACATCCCTTCAAATAGGAATAATGTTTCCACCAAGGCACTTCTCTCTTCCATTTGGTCCTCATTTTAACTAATAGTTCATTTTAGGAAGTGCCTAATGGCAATTGGAAAGCATTCTGTGACTGCCTTGTATACTGTAGATATTTAGTACATTCACTGAATGAACATTCAGATGAAAAAAAAAATGGCTCATATGGGATTAAACCTTTAATGTTAGCTTCAAGGGCACCCTGCGATTTTTATTCTTTTAGCAGTTGGAACCCTTTGTTTAAGTGTAATCTTACTTGGAAGACCAATATGTAAAGCAGATTTTAAAAATGTAGCCGTTCTAGTTAAAATAGTAATGGAGGACTCAGAACAACCCCACAGCACCTCTCCCACATCTCTACTCCTGGTGGAACACAATCTGAATACACTGCCTAAACAACTGAGCTAACTGGCACATAAGCCCACTTACTAATGTGATGCTAATTTTGTCATTCTTGAAGGAGGAAGAAGGTACTAGATAAATTATTATAGGTTGCCTAGGAATGTGGAGGAGTTGAGATCCAGAACATGAGAGTGAAAGGATGACTGTTCTGAATTGTGGCTAGCAGCCCAAGTCAGACTGTGAGTGGGTATATGGGCATAGGGCCATCAGCAACAGGTCCTGCTGACTCTGCCTACTTTTGGTTCAGTCATCCCAACAGAGACCTCTAGCCCCTGGACCCACGGGCAAAAACTGCTCAATGGGTTTAATGAGGTAGTGGGCACTGAGGTATATTTGTTATGACCAAATACTAGTAAATATCCATAATAAGAGATAAATAATTAACAAGATCATTCCTCATGTTGTACTGCTTTTTGTTCCTAAGATGAACTGCTTAAGTATGGGCTTCTGTTATGACTGGGAGCACTGTAAAAAAAAAAAAAAAAGGCAAGAGCCTTTGGAAACACTGTAATGTTACTATAGAATATTGATCTGTTCATCTCCCAGTCCCAGCGTTGTCATTTACTTGCAACATGACTTTGGACAAGTCATTTCCCTCTCTTGGCTTTAACTTTCTCATCTGCAAAATCAGAGGGGTCCTAAAGGCACCTGCTAACTATAACTCTGTACTTACATAACTTTGCCTTTTAACACAGAAACTAGTTAATATTGAATGTGAAAGTGCCTTACATTGAATTTGAACTCAGAAATAAACTGAGGGCAACAAATGTTGAGTATATATTGAGTATCTACTGTGCATATGACACTATGTTAGGTGCTATAGGAAACAGATAATCCCAGACTTAAGGAGCTGACAGTCCAGAGGCAAGATACAAATACATATTCACAAATATATCTATATGAAAAGTTATTTCTGAATTTCTCTAATAGTATTTGAAAATACATATACTGATGTGTTGCTTATAGTAAAGGATTTTGGGGGGCTAGAGAGCAACCATTTGTAACTGTTTAATCGAAAATGTGTTTCATTTGACCGGTAGGTAAAATATAAATAGCATATGAGGCCCTATGGATTTCATAGATATTTCGGAAATATATTTCCAAAATCTGGTAGACTTTATCATTTGATAGAATTCCCTTTTCATATCTAGGTCTTGTCTTTCCATAGCTAACACTTCCAATACTTCTAACTAAAACAAAAAAACCTTATGAAGGAGTACAATACTGCAATGAAAAAAATGAATGTATTTTTCTTCATTGTTAAATCAAGATTACCACAACGCTGCTACCAACATTTTGGCTTACCACGCTTGACTCATCCTCCATTTTTGAGAAATTTATTAATGTGCAAAGCACTAAAATATATAACCCAATTTAAGTATCTTTAGTCCTGTATATTCTAAATATAGCAAATAGCTCATTTTCAAGAAATTTAATATGAAATACTTGGGAACTCTTCTTGGTGCAGTGTTATTAAACTGTACATAGTAATTAAGATATTAAAAACACATGCTCCCCAAAGCTGCCAGACATTGTAATTATTTTTCAGGATATTAAGCAAAATGACAGGAGATTTTTTTTTTATGATAAATGTGTTTTGGAATGCATCAGCTAATTCTCTTCTACTTCATGAAATAATATTTAGCTCCACAGAGTCTAAGTCTGGTATTTAAAGACCAACTCACATCGTCCCTTTGTAACTCAGAAGTCATTCATTGGCTCTTGCTAACATGCCATCACAGATACGCTTTCACATACACACACACACACAACACACACACACACACACACACACACAACTTGCTAGCTCCATATCAAAATGGCAATTAGTAGAGTTCTGACACACTATTTGTACATGAAGAAGTATGACAGACATTGAGACATAATCTCATTTGGAAAGGTCCTTTAAATTTGATCCTCAAAAGATTTATCTTTTTTATTTAGAAATTTTACATCAGTGTTGGCTTTTCTAGGAACCATTGGACTAGGCCAGTGTTTTATGACTCTCACTGGTATTATTGTGAGAAGAATATGAAAAAAGCTTTTTAGAGTGTTTTCTATCATGCCTGAGATTTATTTTCTTTTTAATCGCATGCAAATGAATGTCCTGGGTACTTCTCTGGCACTTAACAACTTTACTAATTAACTTATTAATTTTTTTTTTCTATTTCAAAAGTTAATGTCTTTTCATGATACCAAAGTAGTCTGTCAGGAATCTTAAAACATACTTTTCAGGTGTTCATAGAGGGATGGAAGTGGAGACATTCTACTGTCTGCTCTATATTTTTAATTTTTCTTCGACCATTTTACATCATTTTATGAATTAGAGATAGCTAATAGAAAGTTTGTCTGCTGTCTATAACTCAAACTCATGACACAAAGTGCTTCAGTTTCCACACCATACAATTTGCAATTTGGTAAATGACATGCTTGTTCTTTCTTTGCTGCTGAGTTTAGAGCTTCAGACCATAGAAATTACATCTGGGACTTGGAAGTCATTAGACAAATAAAGAAGTTTCTGCTATTTGTACTTCTGCATATCTTTTATATATGGATCTTGTTAATCATAGCAAGGTGTGCCATGTCTTGATAGAAGTAGAAGGAAAGAGCACAGAAACTGAAATCAGTAGCCCTAGATTCTAGGCCTAGTTCTACCACTTACTATATGTAGGTCGTGTAGTCTTCTAGTACCCATGGTTGCTATATTGGGTAAATGCAGGTAATAATACCTGCTTCTCAGAGCCATTATGAAGATCAATTTTTCTAATGTACACGAAAGAGCTTTACAAACTGAATTGTGCTATGCAAATGCATGGCAGAATTATTATCATTCATATAGAGTTACATGGGTAACAAGATATGAAGACAGGTTCCCTATCTGGCCCTGGAGGGGGTAAACTTAGGAGTGATAAATGCAAAAGTGTTTTTATAGTTTAATGTTTTCATAGCCTAATGAGAACAAGGTGGAAGAACAGAAGAATTGGGTGGCGGGGGAAGGGCAAGTTTAAGTTCCTTCCTCCCAAGCTAGAAGACTGGTGGGAAGGATACAGACTCTGAAAAGATGAGAGGTTAAAAAGTAGAAAGGGTTGACCTGGGAACAAGGTATTTTAAAGAGTGGCAGAGCAGAGAATAAAGTGACAAGATTTGTTCACAAGAGGGTGCTGGGTTAAAGCTTGACCTTGAGCCACATCACACGAT
>NW_006442490.1:1133147-1137145 GCF_000325575.1 Pteropus alecto | reverse complement strand
ATCCAACTTTGAATGTAAAACTCTGACACCAAATGGGCAGGTACTGAATGCTCTGGCTTCAACTGTTTATGACAGGAAAACGATTTCTGGAATTTTATTTGAACCTAAACTGAAACAGGATAAAAGAATAAACAGCTAGATATTCCTTGGGAACAATAACTTCTATAGCAGTTTAGGGACTGCTGAATTAACACTAACTATATAGTTAGCTCTTAGAAAATGTTATCAACAGAACAGGGTTAGAAGAGAAATGGCTCACAGTATCACATGGGTAAGAATGTATTTTCATCGTTCTTGGTATTTGTGGTGTCATCTCTTCATACAGGAGCCTTGGAGCAGAACACTAACAAAAACAAACTTTTTTTTAATTAAGAAAAGCAATATGGTCCTGCAAATTCCAGGATATTGAGGACTTTAAAGAGTTCAAGTCCTCTCCTAACACAAGACAATAAATCCTCACACAAATTAGAAACTGAAAAGGAAATAAAAAGGTCCTCATTTCCAATCGTGGGAACGTTACACATGAACTCTGGCTTGGAAGGAGGAGAGGAGGACATTCCACACCTGCAGGCCTTCCCAGGAAAGGGGCCCAGGCCTTACCCTGAACCTATCCCCTCAAGGTTATACCATGGGACTGTCAATATGGAAATAATGTGACTTTATTCCCTTAGTGAGAATATTATTTCCAGTGCTATCAACAGCAACTGTAACCTGAAAGGAGGCAGCTGAGAATTTCCATGGAAGAAAGTGAATAGTTATTTTGGGATTGCTCATTAATGGCCTAACTACAGTCCATCTGGATGGAGGACACACATGGGCATACATGCGTAGAGAAAAATATCTCTGTATTTATAGATATGTGTGTTGGAGCATCCTACTATAGTTTAATAGATACAGAACCAAGCAAAGGGCTTAGAAAAATAACATTACGCTCCTAGATTCACCACTCACTTACATGTGAACTTGGGCAAGTTAACTTGATTCTACCTCCCTGTAACTAAAACTTGGGGTCAATTTAGTCAGGTATTCGGTGAATCCAGATGTTTGGCAGTATATAGGAAACATCTGGATGACTGATCAAATTTTCAACTGAACTCACTGGTTGTTTTGGCAGCATGCCCACGCAGCCCTTAATGGCTTTCTGCCTCAGTTTCCCTAGCTATAGAAAAGGACAAACTTTATTTATCACTTACCTCCCAGAGGGCAGTGAAGATGAAATAATGTTGAAGGGTAACAATGAGTTCTTGAAAAAGAATAATTTTGTGAAAGTACGATATCTTATACAATTCCAGGTTATGTACTTTTCTCAATATTAGTTCGACTTTTAGGACATGAAATTACTTTGAAATATGGTTAAATGCTACACAAATACAAACACATCATTATCATCACCATTACCATCATCACATTCTTTTTTTAAAATTTTTAATATTCATTTATTTATTTTTGGTGACATTGGTTAATGAAGTCCTATTAGTTTCAGGTGTACAATTTAACAGTAAGCTATATAAATATACAGAAGATAAGAGAAATGGCTCACAGTATCACATGGGTAAGAATGTATTTTCATCGTTCTTGGTATTTGTGGTGCCATCTCTTATATAAGGAGCCTTGGAGCAGAACACTAACAAAAACAAACTTTTTTTTAATTAAGTTGTGTGTTCCCCTCATAACATTCTTCTTTAGGACTTCCGTAAAGTGTCTCACCTTCAGATTGAATCATGGCCAAAACATAAATTTCACTGAAGGTCTGAAAAAAATGTGTTTTGGCCATGGAAAGTAACACAGATGAGGAAAAAAAATCAATGTGGGTGTTTGGAGCCAACCAATTTTAACAGCTCAACTTAAACAGATAAAACTGGTCTATCAATGAGAAGTAATTGATTGCTTAATGGTATCTGTATGGGAACCAAAAATGTTCAAACATACATTCATGGACATAGGTAGGAGAAAGGAATTGTAAACTGTGTGCTTTCCATCTCTGACAATATACACCTCCCTACCTATAACGTGGTTTCAACTTTTGTGGCTGAAAATTATAGAAAAGGGAAAGAAGGAAACAATATGGAAGAGATAAAAAAAGAGACACATCAAAGGGATCTGCAACCATACAAAATTGGGGGAGCAGAATTAAACTGGTAAAAAGTGTTGGAATACTGCTCTCTCCCAACCTCAAGTTCTGCTTATAGAGAAAATTCTGAATATAATCATCTTAACTGCCATTTATTATCTGTCATGAACATGTATTTATACATATTTGTATACATGTAAACTATATATTATATATAAACTTTATATAATGGTGATATATAATTTATAATCTTTACAATACCCTTACAATAACCTCAGAGAGGTCGAGTGATTTATGCAGGATTATATACTTAGTAAGATCCACAACTGAATTCAGATCCATCTGGATCCAAAGGTCATATTCTTTTCACTATACCACATGGTCTCTCACAGTATTAATATCAAACAACTAAAACTTTTGCTAAAATGTCTTGTTATAAATATTTTTAGTGACTATTGGATCATATAGAAGCCCATGTCTACTTCAGCTTTCCCTTTTTCCAGGGTAGGAGTCCATCCACAGGTCTTTGTCTAATCTTCCTTATGATTGTCACTACCCTGTTCCTTTTTATCTTTACTTACTCATTGTTTATGGCAGATCTTAACACTTCCTCCCCTCCAGAGACCCTCTCATGGCAGCCTGGCCCACCTTAGCCCTAAGCACCCAAAACTGATGAGCAGCATCACTGTTCTGGCTTTTCATCATAGGTTTCCTTTTATCTTTATTTCAGGACTTCCTATGCTTCTGCTTCCTCTTTAAGAAAGCTGTGAAAACAGAGGGTTAGACTTCTTTTGAATCATCAAATTCTCTGGCACCTGGCTGAACACCTAGTGGGTATTCCTTAAGGTCTGTTCACCCAAGAGCTCTATTGACAGTATTCTTCACTTAGGATTAGGGGCATAATGATAGACTCTGAGATTTGGACCTCTCCAGTGCTGGGTTCTAACCAATGTGAGCGGAGCCACCCAGACACAATTGGTCTGAGGTAATCTAAAAATAATTCAGAGGACAAATACTGCCATTGTCCCCAGGTGAAGCATATCATGCCTTTAATTCAGCCATAAGTGATTTACATTGTGCTCTGACTCCTTCAGAGATATGTTTTGGAATAATCATACTATATCTAACCAGGCTTTAGAGAATTTAGTGAAGTTGTAAGTTCACAGAAAGAAGGATCAGTTATGCAAATACTGCCATGATCATGTGCTCAGCAGCAGTAACAACTGTTAAATGTTCACTGAGTCCAGAGCACTTTATTAGGCACTGGAGGAGTCACACTCAAGCATGTTATAAATACTTTCATAATGCCATTTGCAGTGAAATACATCACTATTTAGAAAGCCTTTCCAAACATTTTCTAAGAACCACAAAAATTTCACTGCTAAACTTCATATTAAAAAACAAAACCGTGCCAATGTCTTCATACAGAAGCCTCTGTCCTTGCATTAGGATTTTAGTTTCATTTAAGTTCTTCCTTGGCTATAAACAGAAGTCAGTGGTGCCAGGGCCCTTCCACCCATGGATCATGGGACAGGAACGCCATCACTCTGGTATATGGTGGCATTTTGGGTGGCATTTTTTTTTTGTGGCCACAAAGCAATCACAAGCAGATGGTACAACTAGCTTCTATTTGTGTCTTAGCTACTAAACTCATTATGAGAGGAAAAACTTTGTATAGGTCAAGGGAATCTGTGGGTGTCTCTATGCATGGCAGTGAGTCAGAAGTTGGCAAGGCCATAGCGAAGCTGGTCCTCTCTTATCTTGCTGGTGGCCTTGAAAGCTAATCCATCTTCATTGGAAAGCAATTTAGAAACATGCATAGAAATGTTCATATCCTTTAACTCAATAACTCCAGTATTTTAAGAAAATGATCTGAAGTCAGGAGAAAGCACTATGGATAAAGAGGTAGTTCTATTTATGATGGTAA
>NW_006442490.1:1127679-1133132 GCF_000325575.1 Pteropus alecto | reverse complement strand
AAGAAGCAATCTGAATGTCCGGCAAAAGCAGGCTGATTATGATGAATATTTACAGGAATCTTATGTGGCCACAAAAAATGATTAACATGAAGATTTGTGGCAACATGAAAAAGTGTTTCCAATATAGTGTTAATTTTAAGAACTATAAATCACTCGTAAACTTCCAATTATGTAAAAAGTTTGTGTGAGTGTGATTTTTTGAATATTAGAAAAGAACATGAGAAAATGAAAACAGTTGGGCTGCCATAATGGAATTGTGAGAGAAATATTTTCCCTCTATTTTCCAAGTTTTCTCTAATATTACAATATCATCTTTATAATTTAAAAGTGGAGTGAAAAATGAGGGTCAAAAGTGCCTTTTAGCAGAGAGAATCTTTGAAGAAAATGAATAATAGCTGTCTTTCCAAAAGTTCAAGAATACAGTTTGGACAGTTGACACCATCCATTCCTCAATTTTTTGCCACTTCCATTTTTGTTGGATATACCATCACATACCTGGTTGATATGCTTCAGTTTGTCAATAATTTGACTGACCACTGGCTCAGGGCCCTTCATCTTCAGCTCATGAAGGTTGAACTGATTCTTCATTCCATTCCTCGCTGCCTTTTGACTGTATCTGGAAAGGTGATGGTAAAGAAAAGATTTGTTATAAAAGAGTCCAAAGCAAAGTGAAAGTTGACTGCATTTGGCACCAATGGTCAAAAGCTAACCACAAGCTCTCTTCAGCCTTCTAAATCATGAGATGGTCCCATGGTGCAAAAGCAAACTACTCCAGATAGAGTCTCTTTACAATGAAGAACACTCATTCAACAGTCAACAAACATTTGTTCGACATCTTTTTTTTCTAAGTGTTGGGGACACAACGATGAGCAAATCAGACAAAGTCTCTGCATTTATTGTCCTCTTAGTCTAGTGCATAGTCCAGAAGAGTAAGAGCCAATGGCAATGCAGAGTGGCAAGAGCTATGCTAAGGGAGTTCTGGGATCATGGCCAGGGAAACACACAAAAAAAGACCTTAACTCTAAGTGTACTTTCTACTCATGTTCTTCACCTCTTCTTTTTCTTCCACTTCCTCCTCCTATAATTTCCTGCAGGCCTTGGAACTGGGTTTCTCTTCGGGAGGCTTTCCCAAGCCATTTGCAGCATAAATTTGTGCTCGCTTTATACACTTTTTTCCCCAAGTACAATAGGGCAGTCCGATTAAAGGCAAATTCATATTTTTAATTACGAAAAAATGCTCATTATATTTGATTCAAATAGTACAGAAATAAACAAAGCATCAAGTAAAATTTCTCCCATCATCCTATCCTTCCAAAGGAGAACCAGAGTTAACAGTTTGATATATATTTTTCTAGGGGTTTTCACATGCATATACTAACATATCATGTTAACCAAAATTGGAATCATACTAGTCATAATGATTTGCAGATTTTTATCACTTAATAAATATCTTGGACATATTTCCATGTCAGAATATAAAGAGCTGCTTTGTTTTATTCCTTTATTCCTCTGTATGGATCTATCATTATTTATCTAATCCCTTAATGATAAACATTTCTAACATTTTGCTATTATAGACAGTGCTGCAAAGAACATCCTTGTATACCAACCTTTGCTCATTTGCATGAATATCTGTAAAGGATAAGTTCTTAGAATTTAATCATTTTACATTTCTAATATCGAATTATGACATGCAATGTATAATTAATACTACTGTATTTTTGCATAGCACTTTACAAAGCAGTTTCATATCACTCAGTTCATTTGAGCTTCTCAAATACACTGAAGTGGACAGGGCATATCTCACTATCTCCTTATTAGTGAAAATTTCACAATTTCAGAAGATATTGATCTGATTCTGCTAACGTTCCTTTTCAAGGAACGTTATAATGTATCTGCCAATATTAAGGACATGCTTTGAAAAACTTGCATGGTAGCAGAGAAGGTTAGGAAATCTAGTTCTGACTTTTATAATTAAAGTCATTCTCTAAAAAGAAAAATATGCTGTAGTCAAGTTGAGAACATCTGATTGCATTTCTTCTAAAATGGCAACTTAACATATTCAGCTTATTTAACTTTCAAAGTTGGTGAATACAAAAATCACCAACCATCAAATATCAATTGACTTTGGGAGCTATATTAAAGAAATATGTAACAAAAATCTGTGTGTGTGTGTGTGTGTGTGTGTGTGTGTGTACACAGATATATATATATCTGGTGGGAAATAGCTAGTAAGAGGCTAATAAGCCTCCTCTTTTATGTTCCTATACTGCTGTGTGTTTAAATATCATCTTCCTCTCACGACACCACCAACTCCATCTTCTCTGCCTTAAGCAGAGACCCTGTTCACAGATAAAGAGGTAAGGCTCATTACAAATCTTCTGAAATGAACTTTAGGAATGCATTCCTAAAGACATTGCCTGGGACTTGTTCATATTGAAGCTTGCTGGCCACTTTTATGCCCACTCCTACAAAACAAGCGACTTCCTGAAGTTTATTATTCTCATTGGAATAGTGCAAAGACATCTGCCAACTTAGTGATTTTTCACTATATTCTCTCTTCTAAATCATTTATAAATATTAAATCAAATTAGTCCCACAGTTGACCCCTTGCAGCTCTACTGTATTATTTTCTGGCATTCAGAAAAGTGTCCCTTTAGCTCTATTTTTTGTTTCTTATCTCCAAACCATGAATAAGGAGCCAGGACTAAACACTGCTCCCCAATCCCACGGTGACTCATTTTTTTAAAAAACAGTTTGGGGATTAAAAGCTTGCCAAACTTTTAAAAAGTCAAAATAGCATCCACTGTTCCACTCTATCCATACGCTATTTAAATCCTCAAAGGATTCTAGTAAATTAAGCATGGTTTCTGGTTACAGAAGTGTTGGGAAGAGCTGGCCTGTGGCTTAGACCTAAAACTTGCCTTTATTTTATTTACTCTACAAAGCAGTAACCAGAAGTACTGATCCAATTGATGCTTATAGCAGCTAAAATTTAGTGGCACTATTTTAAAACTTGGCATTCTTACACTATCCCTTCATGGTGTCTCAATACCTCTCTCCCAATCCCAAATCTTTTTTCTCTTTCTCAACTTTCTATCTTTTTCTCCTTAGCCAGACAAAGTATACAATGAAATCTTAAAAGTCGTGAATGTTATAATGGAATACTATGCATACATTAAAATAACCAAGCAGATCTACATGTGTTGATATGGAACCAAATTCAAGGTACACTGTAACAGATATAACTAGTGGTTAAGAATGTACAGTGTGATTCCATTTGGGGTAAAAAAGGGTCTGCATATGCATTACTCTCATATACTTTGTGTTCAAATATACATAGAAAATTTTTAAAGAAATGGCAAAAGGAATTACTTCTAGTGAGTGAGAAGAGATGTTGGGGAAGTTTTACTTTTTTCCATATGTTTCCATATCTTTTATATTTTTATCTTTATAATAATTTAATTTTTAATAAGTGAAATTTTATATAGTAGTTAACTTTTTAAAGGCAAAAAACGAAAGAAAAAATTAAAAGCAGGACTAACTCAAATATGCATCTTAGGGCCTACTTGTTAATGAGAGTTATGTTGGCCATCACTAGTGCCCCAGGCAAAAGAGGATTTCTTATGACATAATGCATATCTGGGCCAATATATGCAATGTTGCCCTGGAATTCCTTTGCATCTTAGATGGTTACCATCAGGTCACAAACGATACTTTGTTAGGTTAAACATAGACTATATGTTTTCTACTCTTCAGTGAGGTAACTACAATCTGCCTGTTTCAAAAGGACAGTGTATCAGGGAAGATGTGAATATAAATATACATTCTTACGAGCACCTTCTCTCAAAAAAGAGGCAAAAAATTTATTCAAGTTCTAGGTCACTTTCCCTGTAGATACCTGAAGTTTTCTCCTGATGAGAATTGAGGGTCTCCCTGAACCAATCTGATACATCATGATCTGCTGCCTTCACAACTAAATGTATCCTGGGGTCATCCTGAGTTGTTCATGCTCCTTTTATGTACATTCCATTGCGAGCCCAATATAGTCTGTAAGCTTTTTAAGGATGAGGCTTGGTAGTTCCTTTCTATGCCATACACAGCACCTTGTGGTACTTATATATAATAATGTAATAATCATAATAGCTATCAGCATTGAGTGCTTTCTTTGTGCCAGATACTGTCCCAAGCACTGAGGAAAAAGAAAACACATATTACCTCACTTAATCTTCCTAAGAATTCTATGAGATAGACACTATTATTATTAGCCCTTTTTTTGCAGATGAGGAAACTGAGGCACAGAGAAGTGAAGTTACTTGCTCAAGGTCACACAGCTAGTCAGTAGCAAAGCCAGAGTTCAAACATTGTTGAATCCATCTCCAGGTGTCTCTGTTCTTAACCACTATGCTACTGTTGCTTCCTTAAAAATCATCCATGCTAACTAAATATTTGACATTTCCCCACCACACTGCTCCATTGTGTAAGATAATTTGTATGCTATGTGTATTGGTTTACAAGGCTCACAACAGTGCCTGCAGCAACATCACTCTTTACCTACTCAGCAGATTCCTGGGATTGCCCTTTAAAAGCCCTTGGGGACAGCCCTGTGTATAGAGTTTCTTCTCCCAAACAGAGGTTTACAGTTTCGCTATTCAGTGAAATATTTGCATTCTTGGGACATAAAATGTTGAAGTTTGAGAAATAAATAATCCTACACCACCAGATCATGCCAGTAGACAAACACCAGAGGCGATGTGAAATCTCTAAGGACAATAGGAAAATGAATGCAGGAGAAAGTTGTGCTCAATGCCTCCCTGCCTTTGTTACTTCAGCTATAGCAGTGCGACATATGTGATGTGCCCCTGGGGAATTTTATGCATTCTCTAAGCTTCAAGTCCAGAGGGACTCAGTTAGGGGTGTCTCTGTAGCTTTGCATTAATTAATTAATTCAGTATTTCTTTTCCACTCGCTCTCTGTGTGCCACTGGTGTACATGGTTCATGACAGGCTTTGCATGAGGATGAGCTATCACTG
The DNA here is from genome assembly GCF_000325575.1 of Pteropus alecto. Lineage (NCBI taxonomy): Eukaryota > Metazoa > Chordata > Mammalia > Chiroptera > Pteropodidae > Pteropus > Pteropus alecto. The sequence goes on along the minus strand of NW_006442490.1, from coordinate 1,128,099 downwards.
CCACAATTATCCACATCCGCAGACTGCCTAGAGTGTTAGGAATGGGGACACTGTTGGCCATTGGGAATTTTAATAATAGGTTATCTGCTTAGTAATGCTCATCTCTAATTAGATTAATTGTCCTCGCTCCAGAATACTGCTTCTTTGCTAAAGCTTTGAAATGGTTCTGGCAATGAATACTGGCCAGCAGAGGAGGAAAGATAAATAAAAGGAAGTTCCTACCTCCCAAATCTAAAGTTTTCTTAACTGGACATATTGCGTGTGATGTTAAAAGTGTCACCTTTAAGCATTACATGTGATGTCTTCCTATCCAGTTTAGTATCTGTTTAGCACAAACATGACTACTATAATATACCAAGAACACTATTCGTGAAAGGGAATGGAGGGGTGCGCTTCTGTTTAGGCAGATTGGTTAGGGAT
>NW_006442490.1:1114862-1127605 GCF_000325575.1 Pteropus alecto | reverse complement strand
GTTAGGGTTAGGGGCGGGGGGTGGGTGGAGGGAGAGAAGGGGGGGAAACCTGTGCAAAAACCATAAAGAGAAAAGGAACCTAATTAAGACAGGACATCTGGGCATGCTTATCTTGGGACAGTTGAAGCAAAAAGAGCACTTACAGGAGAGGAATAGAGGCAAAGGAGCATAAAATGGGCAATCTTTTCTTCCCATTTCTGAGCTGGCTGAGGCAGCAAAGATGTAGTAGAAAGAAATCAACGAATTCAAATGCAGACCATTCAAAATGGAAGCACCCTTAAGAGATCAACTTGTCCAATTCACTCATTATGAAATGATGAAGAAACTGAGACCGAGAGAGGGACTTTCCTAACAGCATAAATTGTTAGTGTCACAATTCCCACATTTAGAAGAAATTCCTCTCTTTAAAAGTTTCTTTAAATGCACATTGCTGATTTTGAACACCGCTAGTACTGATTTGGGACAGGGAAGCTGCTAGAAAATTCACTTTCCTCCTTCCCCTAAGCATTAGAACGGTGGCAAGAGTTTGAGAGCAAGTCTTAGAAGGACTACCGCCCTCCAAAAAATATTCGATTTCACAAAAATTTAGTTTGCTGCTGGTTATAGATGGCCACAAATAAGTTACCGATCTAACATTCTCAGAGCGCCATCTAACGAAAAGACTGCAGTATTGCATGTAGCCCCTTACCACGAGTGATTTATCAGTTTCCTTGGAAAGTACCCTGGCCGTAATAATCACTGTGGAAAAATGCGATAATTTAAAGAGCATAAATAGCTTTAAAAACAAATTAGAACGCACAATAGAAAAGCCATCTTATTAAGAGGCCTAAGAAGTTGTTCTTTTTTCTATCCAAAATGCAACCTTAATTTACACAAAAGAACAGAAAAATAAAGCAAAGGTGAAAATAGCTGAGTCTTGCAAATGCTCTTAATAAATATAGCAACAATTTGCTTCTTATTTGTTTATGCACATATGTGAGAAAAAAATGTTTTAGTAACTGTCAGCACAGCAGCTTCTGAATAAATTTTAGCCAGGGGAGTGCTAGAAACAGATGTATCCACCATACTCCAAGCAATATCTCTGGTCTCAAACGATAGCCTTTTGGAAGTTACAAATGGATGTCAACGGAAAGGAAGCAAAAGCTAGAGAGAAAAACAGGGAGATGTAAAGCCATTTATATCTCGTTTAGTGGACATTAGCTACATAAGAGAATAACTATATTAGAATCAGTTTTGAGCCTATTTTCAAACCGCACTGTGAGGAGAGACGAAAAGATTGGTCTTGGAATATAATCAAGAAGTCATTTAAACCTAGAGAAGCAAAGAATATTTTCCAGATGGCGAGGAAAGCGTGAGAAGTTGATATCACTGCCATAGGGAAAAAAGTGTGTGACTGTGTGGGGCAGCTCCTCACAGAGAAGAGAAGGTAAAGAGAAAATGCCTGAGATGGGATCACCTGAATGTTTGTCTGAAGAAGCAAACTCTGCAGAGAAGCCTGGAGGTAGCGAGACAGAAAAGTAAGGATGCAAAGGGATTCTTGTGAGAACTTTAGAATGTATGGGAAAGCTGGTGAGAATTGTCTCTTGGGCTTTGAGCCCTAAGCACCAGGCAGGCAGGATACTAGGCAGGGCAGGTGAGGTTGACAAAAGGTTCTCTGAGGTGTGTACTTGAAGAGAACAGACCAATGAGGAGAGGACTCTAACCCAGTTTAAATCTTACAATAACAGAAAAAATATGCAATTCAAAAGCTCAATAATTGGGAAGGGGGATGTGACAGAGCATGGTGTATGATGGGGATTTATTATTCAATCAGCCCAAACTCATTTACCAATTCCTTCCAGCCCAGAAAACCAGATGTTTTTTTCATCCCACTGGAGTTAAACCAAAAGGAAATGATCTTTACCCGTTTTTAAGTTCATTTTTTAAAGTTAGATTTTTAACTCATGAACTTTTCAAAGTTGGAAAGGACTCGAAATCAGCTCAATGCCCTACTCTTACAGATGGGCAAAGTGGGCCCCCAAGAGACGAAGCAGTAGCCATTCAAGTTATTGTTGGCACTGCTGCTTGTAGAACACGAATGGAGCTATATCTCCCTGCAAATAGAGGAGCCAAGAAGAAAGAGTCAGAGAACAAGTCACATGTCTCAACGACATATGAGAGAGCATTGTATGAAAGTAACAAATTCAAAATAATGGTCAACAATTAAGTTTTTAAGAGGTGAAATTCAGTTTGGCATTCATAGTTTACTGAGACAGCGAGTACATGACACATTTTAGAACAGCTGAGTCATTTGGCGGAGAGAGCACTGGCCTTGGAGTCAAGACTTAGGTTTAAAAGCTGGTTCTACCACTTACTGTGTGAGTTTTGACAAGTAATTAAACCCTGCTGAGCTTGTTTCCTCATCTGTAAAATGGGGATAATGCACCCTGCATTGTTTTGAGGATTATTTGATATAATGAATGTTAGTAAATTGAGATAACGCAGGCAATGTGCTTAGAACAGTGTCCAGCCCATCTATCTGAGGGTCGTTATCATCATTATGTGAAAGCTCTGAACACAGTGCCCGACATAGAATAGGGATTCAGTAAAGGTTATTTGAAAAGAATTTCCTGAGAGAGAATGAATAAATCTTGCAATAAAAAGTTAGGGGAAGCTTCAAATCCTCTCATCCCCACACTGAGAGACCTTGAAAAATGGAAGATTCAATGTTGTCTAGGTATGCCCTAGCTAAAGTACAAGTGGAAGGAGGGGTAGGAATGGTTTAGAATCTGGAAAAATGAACAAGGCCAAAAGTACCAGAGCTTTCCTTGGTATTATGATTAAACAATGACGTGTAAGCAGCTAGCACTGAGCACATAGGCCTGACTGAAAGAAACTCTTTGGCAGAGATGTCTCCACAAAGCTTCCAAGTGACAGGGTATCTGAGGGGGGAACTTACCAGATAGACTTTGAATAGTTCAAAATTAATTTTAGTTCATTGAAGAACCAATCATTTGCCTGTGGCCCAGGACAGACAGTTGAGTTTCCCAAGTAACCAACTTTGGGTGTCAAAAGCCTATTCCACTTTCTCCTCCCCACAATGTTTCATATTCTTCCTCTCTACGACTGAAAATGTTCTGCTTCCATTTTGCTTAACCATAACAATTAATGAATTTGATGGCTCTTGAAAACATCCCCATGCTTTTTCAAATTTCTCTCTTCAGAATGCTGCTTTGTTTGTCTCCAGTCTTTGAATGGTCCACGGCAAACATCCATTCTTTAATGCAATGATCTTCAAAATGAGGAACAGGATGCTCGCAGTCCACCTACAATTATACTTCACTGACTCAAGACCAGTTTGAGAGAGAGAGAGAGAGAGAGAGAGAGAGAGAGAGAGAGAGAGAGAGAGAGAGAGAGAGAGAGAGAGAGAGAGAGAGAATGAGAGAGAGAGAAAGAGAGAAAAGTCTGAGTTAAGGAAAAGTGACTTGTAGTCTACGGCCATGCTACCCTAAACAAGCCCGATCCAGAGATGGAAGCTAAGCAGGGTCGGGCCTGGTTAGTACTTGGATGGGAGACCACTTAGGAAGACCGGTGCTGTAAGCGTAAAAAAAAAAAAAATGGATTGTAAGTTGACAAGGTCCTTGCAATCTGTGAGGTCAACCAAGGGTTGCCTCACCTAAACAAAAAAAAGTGACTTGTAGATATTTTCCTTGCATTGTACTTCAAATATATGTGGTAACACAAAGGAAAGCCTCCTCAAATGTTGCTTTGGGTGTCCTACTGAATGTTATTTAATGAACCACAAAAGATAATGAGTGAAGGACAAACTGTTTCCATGTGAATGGGCACTGCTGAAATACTTTAAAAGAAAGCTCAAAATTCCTGCCACTGTTTTCTGATGCTTCTCTTGCCTTAGCCACAGTCATTTGCAGGCCTCAAAACCTTCAAAGTGCAAGATTAGGCCTACCCATATCATTGCATCTGTCTGTGGGTCAGTCCTCTGCTTTACCCAGACCTGTCATACAGTAGGCAGTCAATAACTGAACTGAGACTAAAGCCTTCACCCAAAGCTCAACTTAGGTGGGTGGAGGCTCTGACCTACTCTGCTCAGCTCTTCTCAGCATGTTTTTCCTGGAGCCTTCCCCGTAAAACTGCAGCCATTGACTAGACTTTTGTCTGGGTCCTGCCAGGAACACCTGCTACTGTGTCACAACTACTAGATCCCACCACTTTGGAAACCAATGCCTACCTAGAGAATGATAGAGTTCCTTTCCTATGTACCAAAGAATATCGTTATTCAGATGGTGGGTCACTTCCCACTCGGGCCAGCCAGACACGTGAGTTCCCCCCACAGCCCAAGCACCACTCTTCCAGCCCCTGTGACATCCTCATGGATCAATCACTGGGTTCCCACACTGTGCCTACCCAAGATACACACCTGCTACTATGATTGATTTGCATCACAAACCCTCTTCTAATAGTGTAAACTTCAGCCCATTTCTGGGTTTGACTGAGTGAGATTTGACTGTTGTGAAAACAAATCTGACATACCTGTTAAATTTACTATGGTCAAGACAGTAACTTTGAGAGGGTTTCAAATCTAATGGTAAAGTTTCTCAGTTTTTTGGGTCAGAACAAGGATTTGTTGTCTTCTATCAGTAATAGAATGTTATTCAATACTTACCTATTAATTATCTACATAACCCTGTGCTCAGTCACAGAACCCTGGTAATTAGAGGTTCGTAATTTTTCAATGTCCTGGCCCACTATCTCCAGTTTGTACTTCATGGACCAGATTCTGGCTTTTGCTTTGGCACATCTGGTCTTCAGAAAATGAAATCTTCAAGTACTGCCTTTGTTGGATTCTCCTGCAAACCTGTGACTGAGAGAGTGAAGCGCTACTACTTCATGACCCATCTATAGACACACCATCCTACATCACGACACCCAGAGCACTGGCATACAGGGCTGTTGTAGCTGATGGGAGGGAAAAGGGACTAGCAAGAACATGGCAACTCAGTGTCAGACTTGCCTATGAATGCTAAAAGGCCTTGTCTGCATAAACTTGGCTACTTCTGCTGTCTTCCCTTAAAATCATTCCCAGAGCCCCAGATTCCAGGCTGCAGTCAGAGCCCTGAGGTAGCAGAAAGAAAGACACTCAGCAAGTCAGCCTGATGGAAGACAGTGGCAATAGTGGGCATGGGCACAGTAGCTGGCACAGAGACACAAGCAGAGCAGAAAGTACCTACCACTGACAGTGTCTAACTATCACAATAGCTCTGCCCTCAGCAGACCCAAGCCTGGCATTGCCGCTCTCTAGTTGCCAGCAATAAAATAAAACTCAAGAATAACAGAGGGGAGGAAAGGTGAACTGAAGTGTAAACCACCCCCACTCCAATCGCTCTAATAGCTACAGGTGCCCTCAGCTCCTCAACCCTTTGCACCTGCTCTCCTGCTCTCCTGCAGGAACAAGTCACCTATTGTGTGAGGCTGTATGCATGGAGGTGCTAAGCAAACAGGAAGTGACTTTCCTGATCATAAAGTAGCTGGATTGCAGGAAAACTTTACTAAGCCAAATAAAAGTGATTGTAAAGCACTTGGTAAAATATAAACTGCTACATAAATACTTAATAAAAGCGCATAGCAATGCACCCAAGGACAACAGGTCAAAAATTATCCTTAGCCTGGAGTGTCTCAGAAAGAGTGAAAATTGTCTCCCTCACTTTGATTTTCTCAGCCACTTTGCATTTCTCTTCTCTTACCTGCCTTTCAGCCCTTGGCACTTCTCTAGATGTATCTCTCCCCTCACTGATATATCTCTGTGGTTAGAGGCTTCTAGTCTTCATTCTAGGTGGTTGTGCTAAATATCATTTGGAGGAATAGACATTGAATCCCACTGCTTTTGTTCAGAAGCCCATTGGGGTTATATGGTGCTATATGGTTATATGGGGGAGATATTTTCTTTAAGGTTTAATTACGTGATTTTCACTCCAGACTCTCTAATATCACAAACTGAGAACAACTTTGACAACATCTCAAACAGCTACCCTACCTGCTCCCCTGTAGCCTCAAAGATACCTAAAGGAGGCAAATGGAGAGCTCGCTGCTATCCTAATGAAAATAATTACATCTTGGGGCTCTTTTTGAATCACTTTCACCTTGGTCTTTTCAGGAAGCCATCAGGGAAAGAAGAGATGCCACTGAGGTAAGGATAAATAGGGGTCAGCCAGCCCAACAGATCTTTTTTTGGCCCCTTCTAGGATGGTCCTTGTTTTAGTCCTCCCAAATAGTATTTGGAAATTAGCTTTTCAGAGCAGAAGCCTCTACATGACCCTCCAACCCAAAGCTGATGTACCCCAATCTCAGGTGAGGATGGCTTACTCCGGCTCCAGTTGAACAGGGACCCATCCTGTGAAGCTGTTCCCCAAAGCAAGAAGTGGAATGAAATTGGCAAATGAGTGGCTTAAACCAGGGTAGTTTAAAATCCATCTGACATGTGGATCAGTAAAATGTGAGGGGGCAAAGAGTAGGAAGTTCCTGTGACCCTGGAGCTACAAATTAAAATAAATTGTCCTTCACAGGGAAATGAAATTTCATTATACAGGTGACAAACTCAAGGATCAAAGCCAGACTCACATAAAAGAATAAAATTCATTGGCTTGAGAAATTGGGAGATCATGGCTGATTTTAACGATCTCTCTCCTTTTCCACAAAGGTTAACCCAAGGGTGACAGAAAAGACTTTAGAGCACAGGGCAACTAGATTTGACCTGCAACTAGACCCATCCTGGTTTCCAATGTAAGTAATTTTGGAAGATTGCTTGGGTTAATCATTATGAAGAAGTCCTGGTAGGACCTGTTGAAAACATCTTTGCTATAAAACAAAATATCAGAGGGAGGAAGGCCAGCCAGTACATACCCTTAGATGCAAATAACTCTCACTTGATCCCCAGAAGACCCAAATGCCCACTCTTTGCACCAATCACAACCAGGGATGGGGACTTTCATGTTTTTGCAGCAGAGAGAGAAAATAAGATAAAAATGAGAGGGAACAGGTGAAGCTGTGTTCCTGAAGAATTTTTAAAAAATGGATCTTTGAAGGGAGATAAAGTCAAGCCTAACTTCATTTATCTTCCAGTAAAGAGCTATAATGGCTGTTTTTCTAGGCTTGTTTTATTAAATAACGGCAATCATAGCTACCATTTCTTGAGGGCCTACTGTATTCCAGGCTCTATATTCTATATTTCACAATGTCTCTGAATCCTCTCAACAATCTGTTAAGGAAGAAATTATTAACTCCACTCTACATATATGGAAACAGGGGTTCGGAGAAGAGAAAGCTAATATATCCTGGAGCAGATATCCAAACCCAGGCTTGTTGACCCCAAAGTCATGTGATGAAACCTTCTACTGTGATGCTTTTTATGATTGCCATGCAACTTTGAAATTTTCCTCTATGTGGTTTTTGTTAAGTCTCAACTCCTTGGCTATATTTCTATCAGTAAAAATCATCAGAGAAACTCAAGCAATATTTTGTACTTGCTTAAATAGAGAAAGAGCCAAAAAGGGAGAGCTGAGTTTCTTTCAAAGGAGCCCCCAAAAGCTCATACCCTGGGAGAAGAATCGGGGCTAGTCACAGTAAAGAAGTGGCACATGCTAGTCATTTCCTGAGGCCTGCAGGGGAAAAAAACCACCATTATAATAACCATAACGGTCATGACACCAAGGAAGCTGGAGAGGTCTAAGAGTAGGGCCACAGTGCGAGGCTCCCAAAAGAGAGGCTTCCCTTACAGACCTCTCTCCTTGTCCTTCAAACTCCAGTCTCAAGAGTCTGTTTCCTTTGATGCTCAACGACCAACTACCAGAAATAAGTCTTCTGGGTCAGAGTAATTGGATAAAAATGTCTAAGATATGTTATGTTTGTGGAAATCAGGCATTCTGATGAAGTTACATTGGTATCACTAAAGGAAACTGACCATCTGCCATATCAGAAAAGGGTCAGGAGACTTGTTCTGCCCAGAAGCCTTGTTTCAATCAATTTTCTACCTACCTTATATGTGCTCGGGGATGAATATAAAGTAATGACATATTTCAAATTCATAAATATCTACCAAAATGTGTTGCAAAACATGCCGTGTTACAACCATGATTCTGACATTACTTAAAGTATTTCTGAAACTCTTCTTTGAAACCCCATTTAAAGCTAGTTTAAGTGCCATGGGAAATAAACAGCCCCATTATTTCATCCTCCACCCCCAAATGGACACCAAATGGTATAAACCTGCTTGATCAGCCACCCCATTCAACAGTTTGGTTCCAAAAGAATTATAGATATTTCCATAAACTCTAGCTTACTTTTACAGGAAGAATGGCCTGCACCTCCTCACCCTTGCCCTGGACACTTATCCGGCCTTCTCAATCACACTTTAATGATGTGATAACAGCAACAACAGCTATCGTTTATGCAGCACCTACAGGCCGGAGCACATCTTCACAACAACCCTGCAGAGTAGGTATCATTATCCTCATCTTACACATAAGGCAACTGAATTTGATGTTAAATGATCTGCCCAAAGCACACAGTAAATGTCTCAGCCAGGATTACAATCTCTATCTGTATCATTCTAAGGACTGTATTTTTCCCAGTATGCACCATTTAATTACCTGATCCATGTTTCCTAACCTATCAGGATCTTCTCACTATAATTCTCAGCCTATACCACTGAAGATCAACTGGCCAAGAACCAACAACATGCAGGCTGCAGGGACTGGCCATATGCCCTCAAAGCTTTTCCCCAAGAACATGGAGAAAAATGTTTTGAGGACTGGCAGCATCAGTGAAATCAGTCTATGACCTACCAAAGCACCTACTTTGAAGGAGATGATGATATTTAAAGGGTATAGAAGTCTTTGGACCCATCTCCTAAGCCTTCCTGGCTAAGATAGAAGAGTTCTGGTGCACGGAACAGTGGTAGTAAGAAGAAATGGGCCTTATCCCTTCAGAATCACATTTCAAAGAGGAAACTGTGAAGTGATATTTATTTGTTGAGGGTGTGGATATGCTGGGACCTGCCTTGGAGGCCATCAGATGCTGTCCATATAAATAAAATGAGCCAATTTGAGCACAGGTGGGGCTGGCCTAAGTACTAATAGGACACAATCTGCTTAAAGTAATAAGATATCCGGTCTTCAACGGGTGGCTGCAGACATCAATGTTGAGCCATGAATATGTCTCCTCCTGCTACTTTGGACATGACAGTTGGCAAGAACAGCCCATCCTAAATGTGGCATACCATGTTAAGCTGTCAGTTAATAGGATAAGCTGGATTTTCCTCACTCAGTTCTGAAGGTAGGGCTACTGTACGTGACACCATAATCTTAAGGAATAAATGTCACTTTATTGCCATAGAGTAGGTTCTGAAAAATAGCTGTCACTAAAGACTACTTTTGAGATAAATGCATGATGAAAAATATGCCACTCTAAGCTCTTAGAGGGATTATTACATGTGGATACACCCCAAACTTATCTGTCTTACCTTACCAGGATTGGAAAAAAATCTTTAGCTGCCATAAAAACTTCATGTTATATCGAATTAAATCATTTTCTACATTATCCAGTTTTTTCCTTCTAAGCCTTCCATGAACAATCCTGACTTATTCAAAGTAAGCCAGAATATGTAAACTGCAATACTAGCAAGCAGTATTACACTTCACTTTCACCAAGGGCATACAGTCAGGCCAGTAGAGCAGGTCCCCAAATCAGAAAGAATGAAGTGTCATGTTTCTGCTTCTAGGAAAACTAAATGAAATGAAATCCAAAAACGTCTGGAGGAGTACCAAGAACTGTGGAGACAGGATAAAACAAATTTTCTCTTTCTCTTCCCAGCCTTTTATAAGCAGAACTTCCTGCAGGATAGAGGGAAAAAGAACTAGCTATGAGAAAAAAGAGCTGGGGTTTTGAAGACTACAACTCAGTTTCTAACCCTCAAACCACCATGACAGAGGCAGCTAAGAAAACCTACTGAGCTTTGGCTTCAGCATGATTTTAGTCTGCCGTGTGGCTAAACAGTTGCAGAATCAAATGACTTCAGCACCTGACTCAACAACACCATTGAATATAATTTCCATTTTCCATTGTTTACTTTCCTTCCTGTGCCCCCTTTCCTCTTGGCCCTGTATTTTAGCTTATATATTCGTTTCTCCATTGGTGCTTTCATTGGCTATCCCATATTTAAAGTTGTATGTACACTGCCTTGAGCCCTCTAGAGAAAAGCCACCACATAAATCTAAAACACCACCACAAGAACAAAATCCAAACAAACAAAACCCAAACAACAAATAGTTAACAACCTATTTAGCAAGAGAGTTTGGGAATTATATATAGCACTTGTTGCATGTCACTAGCCTGTTCTGATGTGATTGGAATGGGCTGTGCATGTGTATATGTGTGTCAGAATATATATATACTCCAGCATATAGGTATTTTCTTCATTTAATTCCTTCACCACCAGACTGAAGATTCTGAAGGCCTTTCCACTTTGCTATATAAACCAATGAAAGACTTGTTAGTGCCGGAAATAGATCTATCCTCTGACTTCTAAGTCCTCAAAACATAGTGTTCTTAAAATAATTGCATTATGGAAACAGAATCAACTATTCCCCCTCATCTTTCCTAGATTAAAGGGGTGTAAATAAGCCATTTTGTTCATCTCTCTCTCTCTCTCTCTCTCTCTCTCTCTCTTTTTAAAATAACTTTGCACATGTCAGGAATTGAGTGTTAAAGGTTCTATGGTTCTATGGTTGATATGCCACTGTCTATTCCTCCAACTCAGCAGAAGAAAGAGAATAGTCTCCTTACCTACTTTTCTGCAACATTTAGAAGGTTTGAGGTAAGAACAAAACTCTTTAAGAACTAAAATAACTGCTTTGTTTATTTCTTTGTTTATTCCTTTCCAGTTAAGCACAGAAATCCTGGAGAGGCATTATAAACATTGGAAGATTTGTCTGATCAGTAGAAATAAGAGTGAATTCACAGTGAGTATGTGTGTATATAATAGGTGAAATGGAAGCCAAGATTACATAGGAGAGAGAGGAGGTACCTTCACTTCAATTTGCACCTGCAGAGTTCAAGGAGTTTATTCTCTAATGCCAGGTGAACCATATACTACATTAAGAGTCCCAGAGTCATCGTAAGAAAATGCAAAATGAATACTGATACATAATTGACAGGAGTGGCTATGTAGAATTGCAAGCCAGAAGATAACAGAAATATTCTGGAGCTGACATCTGGATCCAGGCCCATCCAGCCCAGCAACCTGACAGAGGAGAATCAAGAAGAGCTTAGGACTGAGTCACAAAGGGAACTAAGGCATCATGTCACAAAGTAAAGCACTAGTAGTTGTATATGCAGAATTGATAAGCCTCAAAGTTGCCAAGGAAATATAAACCCCTACAGGAAGTATATTGATTGTAGGAGAGGCTAGCTGACTACATACATAGGGCTGAGAAAAAAAGGCTCAGAGAAGAATAATTGCAATGATGTATAGAGATGAGGCCAGGTCAAGGGGAGGCTAGTATTTAGATGGTGGTCAAGTATGATGGGGAAGAAGGCCTGACAGTTTGACTTTGCTGTCTTCAAGGTTAAGGGTAGCCAAGTTGAATCCAGAGGTGGTGGAAGAAACTTGATAGAACAGTGGTTGCTCAGGGTTCATACAAAAATGGGTGGAAAACTGATGACTGAGTAAACAAAATGTGCTATATCCATACAATGAAATATTATTTGGCTATAAAAAGCAATGAAGTTATTAAAACATGTTACAACTTGAATGAAACTCAAAAACATTATGCTAAGTGAATGATCCCTTTTATATGAACAGGTAAACTCATAGAGATAAAAAGCAGACTGTTGGTTGCCTGGGGCTGGAGGAAGGGGGAAATGGAAAGTGACCCCTAACGTGTACAAGGTTTCTCTTTGGAGTGATGAAACGTCTTGGAACTAGATAGAGGTGATGATCGTACAACATTGTAAATGAGCTAAATACCACTGAATGGTTAACCTTAAAATGGTTAATTTTATGTTAGATGAATTTCAGCTCTATAAAACACACACACACGTGCACACACACACACACACACACTCACTCAATACAAATGGGTAGGGCCTCTGTTGTGATGCCTCTGATGGAGAACTGTCCTTGGACTGCTGAGGAAGGATGCTGGTTGATTTTTTCCCCTCATCCTCATTAAGTTGTAAACTCCTCAGCAGGAGCAGGCACTGAATTCTCCTTTCACTTTATGCCCCTAATATATAGTAAGTGCTCAATCTTTGTTGCATGAACCTTAATTATCAATGTTAAATGTAAAGACAAAAGAACATTTTTTTCTCTGCAACTAAGAGTTTTTGAAGATGTATAGGTTTAGTTTTTATGTTATACTAATTTAAAGATAAACGTAATTAAACGATAAAATGGGCTTACACATAATATCAAACCATTCAGAAGAATAATGAAAATTTCAGTGACCCATACATTTGGCCTAACAGTTCTAAAAAGGTGTTTGAGAATGTATTTACTAAATTGTTCATTCTTCACACAGATATTTTCAGTGCCAATGGAGTTAGCTTACTTCCACGGGTCTTTTAAATTTTTCTCTTGGTCTCAGGGATCCTCTAATTGAAATTCTCTTAGTTCCACAAAGGCAAAAAATGGAGAATTTTATGCCTTTGGCAATTTTAAGAAACCCTTTCTTTGCCCACAGGATATGTGA
>NW_006442490.1:1102896-1114812 GCF_000325575.1 Pteropus alecto | reverse complement strand
GCTATATCCTAGAAGCAAATGTTTCTCAAGCCAAGATGGGGTGGTCGCAGGGAAGTGAGCAGGACAAATGACAGTCTTATGTGGTATTCCCTGAGATTATATCTATGAAAACACTCTCTTCATTCATATTTCAATTGATAAGAGATAAAAATTCATGAGATAAAACATTCATAAGAGATAAAAATTGAAAGGATGTGAAATGTGACCTTATTTAAAGAGATAATGACTTGTTTAACTCTTTAGAAGTTGAGAGACCTATATATCCACAGTAGGAGGGTATAAATAGCTCTGATAACACAGCTGACATGAATATTTATATTTTCTTCAGTTTCAATATTTTGCTTTTATCAGTTATCTTCAGTGGCAAGTTTCATTTCCTTTTAGGACCCTTGATTTTCATAAACCTCCTTGACGAAAAGTAAAATATTTTCAAAAGAACACAAACCCAGCCTATAAAGATAAAATAGTTACAACCCACTTGACAATATAAAGTGGCAACTGTTACTTAAGACTAAATTACAGACTCAGATACAGAGAACAAACTGGTTGATTGCCAGAGGGGAGAGGGGTTGGGAGGCTAGGTGAAAAAGGTAAAGGGATTGCGAAGTACAAATTAGTAGTTACAATATAGTCATGAAGACTAGAGTGCAGCATAGGGAATATAGTCAATATTATTGTAATGGTTGTGTGCAGTGCCAGGTGGGTACTACAGTAATCGGAGGGATCATTTCACAAATTATAGAAATGTCTAACCATTGTACTGTATACCCAAAACTAACATAAAAAAATAAATAAATGTAGTTGTAAGTAATAAATTCATCTCTTTAAAACTAAAAAAAAAAAAAAAGACTAAATTAATGAGAAATTTAATGAAAAGCTCTGGAAAGTTTTTAACTATAGAGGAGACATGCAGCACAAAGCTAATCTTTATAAATGGTACAAATAGAGGGCACACATGTCCTCAGGCTACAGAACTTCATATTATTAAATGTATATTCCTAAGTAATTTTGAAAATATCTATCTAGTTTAACATTGTTCCCTAGTCCCACCATCGCATTAGGTCAGTAATTTAAGTATGGGTTAATTATAACCCGAGGTTACTAACCACAGAAGAGTCATTTCCTGGATTACATTACCTTTATTCTGTCTACAAATATGTTTGATTTCCTTCTTCCCTCCTTCCCTTCCTTCCTTCCTTCCTTCCTTCCTTCCTTCCTTCCTTCCTTCCTTCCTTCCTTCGAGAGTATATATCAATAATACAAGTTGTTTTGGAGAAATATAGTTTTCAGAAGGATAAATGGGAGTTTGAGATAACAGCTTTTCTCCATACTATAATATTTATTTTATTTAATAGCCTAAGATATTTGAAGTTAGCATATTAAACAAAACCATTTTCAGTTAACAGAGTTCTTTTAATGGTGCAAAGTACATTTGTCTAACTTTCAGACTCATTCAAATGTAGCAGGCTTTGGATTCCACCATGTGATAGAAGAAAACTTTCTCGGTTCCAAGGCAACATCCTTCACAATAGAATACTGGATGCGAAGCAGTTTATATGAGTAAAATTCAATTTAAAAAAATGCCACTAACTCAAAAAATGTTGGCCTGGGAAGAAATTATTCGGAATTAACTAAACTGGATCATCTGACATATTGGAAGATAAATCCAATCAGGTTACAACATTTGCTCTAAACAATCACAACAATGAAGAAATCAAGATTAGTGCTTGATAAATACTAGACGCTCAAATATTCGTTATATGAGTAAATAAATGAATGATGGATTATATTAATAAATAAATGTATTGAAAACTAAAATTTCCTTTTTCATAAGGACCATAGTTAAAAGATATGCTGCTTAAAACAAATTAGCATTTAGGAAGTGCTCATTTTTCCCATATTAACATACCAATGGGTAAGTAAGCAGGATGGTTTCTCATTAAGTTTATGCGAGAAACATATATTTGACCTGTGGGCATTTTCTCTTTAAATATTATATTGTTTATACCTATTCTAAAGCATCTGCTTTTTATAAAGCCAAATATCAACTGTTTTTCTCTGACAAGCTAAAAAAATATATCGTAATAGTTGGGCACATATTCATAATTCTACTTAGTATCTGATGAGCCTTCAGGATGATAAACATACATTATTTTTCCAGAACGGAATGGGCTTCATGAGATCATTAATCCTTCCAATCTAATTCATATTTGCTAGAGGAAAGTCTATCTCCTTGCAAGTTCAGTGCCTCAATCCAGGGTGGCATGCCACCTTAGTCTTATTAGCATCTCATTCTCAGTAAAGTAGCTTAGTTGAGAAATGAGGTGTTTTCTGGCATGTGTTTTACCTTATGTTGGGAAGAGGGAGGGTGGAAGAGGAAGGCAGAGAAGTAACATGAACTGAGCTTGCAGCATATGCCAGTCTACAAGGGACTTTAGATTTATGACCTCACCTGACAGTTACAACAACCCTGTGAAATGCCCTTCCTTTATTGAGAAGTACCCTTTAGACTTTCTAAGTTAAGTAACTCACCCAAGGCCATACACAGTAAGTAGCAGAACTGAGATGCAAACCCAAGTTCATTTGGCTCAAAAGCCTTCCTCTGTCCATTACATTACATTGCTAATCATTTCCACTTAGTAACACGATTAATTATCCTATGTCTTGATATTGGTTCACACTACAATGTAAGCTTGTAAAGCAGTTAACTTTCCTGTCTTCTTCACCCTCATATCCTTAGCACCTAATTTAGTGCCTAACATATAGTATCTCAAAACATAAATGTTGAAGGTACAAATGAACGAACGAATGAATGAATAAGGAAAAAACACACGTTGTCAGAGCTACAGGGGTTATAATCCAACCACAATATCATTTTTTAGATGGGGAAACCAAGGCCCAGAGAGGTTAAGTCACTTGCCCTAGGTTAAGCAACTAATCTGTGAAAGATTCAGATCTCGAGTTTAAGGTGTCTTCTGTATTCTCCTTTAAAACATGCTACCACTTGTACAAACACTTTTTTAAAGCATGCTCATCAACTCCGTGCGGTTTCCTAAGCATTCTACCTTCCTGCTTTAATTCCTTAATTGCAAGCTACTTCTTACACATGCAAAGCAATGGTTAAGAATATCATTAGCCTACTAGAATGAAAGCTCTGTGAGGACAGAAAATTTTGCCTGTTTTGTTCACTTCAAGATGACTGGCACTTAAAAGGTGCTCAGTAAATATTAGCTGGATAAATTAATATATATAATTTCCTTTCTAGCAATGAACAAATTCTTCACAGACAATGAATTTTAGCATGAATTATACCATGGACATGCAAATGATCAAATATTTCAATAAAATTGATCAGTGAAATAGTACTCTTCCTTCCTTCCCCTTTCTTCCTTCCTCTACTTTCATCTCTAAAACAAGAAAAAAAAAATGACGGTATCTATTTCATAGGATTGGTGTAAGGATAAAGAGAGTTAATACAGACAAGTATTAGCATGATACTTAATATGGAGTTAACTCTCAATAACTGATAGCAATTAGTTTGAATATGACTTCTTCAAATCAATTAATAAATGACAACCCATATAACGAGAAGATGGAAGAAGCCAAAGACAAAAAAAAAAAAGTTGCTTTATGCTTTATACTTTGCAAAACGTTCTTGAATACACAGTTCTCCACATGCTTCAAAGTTTTTACATTCTGAGGGTTATAAGTGATAGCAATTGGCATGCATAGATACTCATGTCCATGTTTTTCCTAGAATTTTTCTTGTGAAATTAATGGAGGCAGATGACATAACTAACTCTGAGATGAATAAATAATTATTCCTCAAATATCACTATATTTATCATTCAAAAAAGATAAAGATTACCTTTCCACAAGTTCTTGTCCATTCCAGCAAAGAGTGTCATTTTCGGCCACAGGGCTATGGCTGCAGATGTAGCCAGGCAAAGCACTATAGAAGCTGATGAAAGATTTCAACTTCTGAATTAGTTCCCTGAAAGAAAAAGAAAACATCTGTACGTAAGAGGCAAGTAAATCCAGTATGAGAAAAGTTTAATTTCCCTATCAGCATGACAGAAAAGCTCTATCAGGCTGATTAGAGCAATAAATGACTTTCAAAGACATTCTTGGCTATAATGCCACAATTAAGTTTTTTAAAAAAATCAATAAAATGATATTAGAACATGTTGCCTGCCATATAATGTGTTATTCTGATCAGAAAGATGATTTAATTCCAATATTCATTTCTAACATGTTCAGCTTCCTTCTTTGTTCAGAATGCTGTTACCTACATTCTCAAAGGTGCTGATTACAAGGCACACTGGAGCACTACATATCTTTTGGTTTCTGAGTGTAATTGAGTGCATTGATTGTAATTTACAATGCTATTACTCTAGAGACAGCCCCTTTCCATATAGGCTTTGGCTAATAGCTGCAGATCAGAATTGTTGGGCACTCAGAGCAATATAAGCTCTATGAAATTTTCCTGACAATACTGTCAGAGAAACTGCTGGAGGAGGAAGGTTTATTTGTCTGTATGTTGTGGTTCCTGTGGTAGGAAGGAGTGGAACTTAGTATATTTTATTATTTACTTGCTTTGTCTTTTATGCTCTATATGATTGTGTGTGTGTGTGTGTGTGTGTGAGAGAGAGAGAGAGAGAGAGAAGAGAGAGAGAAGCCGACTATCATATTATATATGCAAATATATATGAACACATACACACGTAAATATCCAGTCAAATTTCCCATCCATTATCTTGTTTCAAATATACATGGACACACAAAATAAAACACTATAGACTGGAGAGAAGTGGATATACTTATAAAGAAATATTAAAATATCTATGCAATAGATGCCCAGTGGTAGACAAAAATAAAATACTCTGTTTTCTAAAGCAATGTTCCTGGTAGGAAGAAAATTAAAGAGCTCTCATATCTAAGTCTATCTTAAGTCTCTACTAAGTTTTTGGAGACACTGGCCAGGGAATTTGCTGGCAGTGGAGTAATTATTCATTACTATCTCCAGGCTAAGAATGGATTGGCCTGATATATAGGCCTGAACTTTTAAGGAGCCAGAGGTCTGAACTTTGTTTGGACACTGGTGGGAGTCCTGAGCCCAGAAATGCCTTCTGAGGGTTGTTTCAGATATGACCAAAAGAGGAAGACTGATGGAGATGATTTTCTTGCATTTAATGCCATATTCCATTTTATTATCATAAAAAAAATGCATTTCAAATAATGATTTAAAAGACAGCTTGCAATACTCAGCACATCTTCACAAAGGCTTGAGTCACAGTAAAGCCAGGGTGATAGGACAACTCAAGAAAGGTTACTGAGACATATGTAACTTCTGATACCCCAACAGTTGCTTCCTCTTATGCTCAAACCCCCTCACACCCTACTCCTGGTGGCTGAGCTCCATCAATCTTCAAAGTGAAGAGGCTCAATACAGAACTCTGAAAATAAAAGTCAACATTATAGTTTCTCACAAAGGAAAAAGATGGGTTCAATTAACACTAATAGGAGAGATGCTGTGTTTTACAAGGTATTAATACAGTTCCCAAGAGTGGAAACTGAAAGACTAAAGGCTGAGGCTGAGTAATTCCCCCCACTACATGAGGAAATGGAATATGCCCATTAGTCTATAAGAAGTGATGGCCCTCTCTTTAATGAAAGGGTTTCCCTTAAGCCTCCTCCTACCTCCAAACTCTCTCACTAACATAGCACATAGTAACAAAATTGAACTCATAGCAAAGCTTTCCAATTTGATTTTCCTAGAAGTTTTTTTTAAAGTACTTTGAACTCCCAGCCTCTCAATCTTGAAGTTTTCTTAGTTGATTATAAAGATCATCAAAAAATTGGAGAGGATTCAGAGTCTATCTAAATGTCAAGGGGATAAGGGGCTTCAATAAACAAACATAAGACCTCCCACTTTATTATGGAATGATATTACTTGGTGGGGTCAAGATAAAAGTCAAACACCACAAATAATGTGAACAATGTGAACACAGTCTGGGTCATCACATTCTAGAACTCAGGAATCTCTTTGAAACTTAAGGTAACTTGGGGAAGTAAAAGGTCATCCTACTTTACAGGGTAATTATTACTGCCACAGGGCATACAAGATGTACCTAGGAAGCAATTGTGTTTTAAAAACTTTTCCTTACTTCATTATTTTCAATTTAGAACACAGTTCGTTTAGCAACCATGCTATAATGATGGCTAGAATCTAAGGACAGCCCCTTAAAACCTGTTAGGAGTAGCAGCTAAGAGCACTGATTTTGGAGCTTAATCCGCGTGAGTTTCAAATGCCAACTACTCCTTCACTTACTTAGCAGTAAAACCTCAGGCAAATTCTACACTTCTCTGAGCCTTAGTTTCGATATCTGTAAAATGAAGCAAATGATAAGTTGCCGTGATGATTAAATGGGACAATGCATGTTGTGTTTAGCATAGTACCTTTCACAGAGTAAACCTCCCCAAATGTTAGCCATTTGGCAATTTACTACCATTATTATAAGCCTGTATAATATAAATATACTATATATGAAATACATATTAAATTTCAGATGAATTTATGCATGAAAGAAAATTAAGAATTTTTTTCATGGTCCAGATAACTTTATGTGTACAAGATAAATGAATCCTCCATCTTTTGAGGAGGGTATTAAAAAGCATAACCATGTTCTCTTCCAAAATATTTTCCTGATATTCTTTCTCAGGGTAGTTAGCTATTAGGCTGTGTAAACCACTGAAGTAATCTGGTATAGCAGTTGGAATGGTCTTTGCTTGGTAGAAAGGTGGTGGTAGCCTTTACAGGGAATTGTGTCTAAGAATAAGATGTGGAGCATCAGATGAGGAAGGCCAAGATGGAGTTGAGTTTAAAAAGGTAGATTAATCATCAGGGAAATGCAAGTCAATACCACAATGAGATACCACTTCACCAGGATGACTATAATAAAAAAGACAACAAGTCTGGTGAGGATGTGGAGAAATTTGAATCCTAACACATTGCTGGTAAGAATGCAAAAATGGTACAGCTGTTGTGGAAAACAATTTGGTAGTTAAAGGAAAGCATGGAGTTACTATGTGACCCAGCAATTCCACTAGTAGGTATATACCCAAAATAATTAAAAACAAGTACTAAAATAAGTACATGTACACACATGCTCATAACAGTACTATTTACAATAGCCAAAAGGTGGGAAAAGAGAGATGTTCATCAACTGATAAATTGATATACAAATACAAATTCTCTATAATAGAATATTACTCAGCCTTATAAAGAAAAAAAAAGTATTCATACATGCTACAACATGAGTGAACCTTGAAAATATTATGCTAAATGAAAGAAGCAAATCATAAATGACCATATATTATATAATTTCATTAATGTGCAATGTCCAGAATAGACAATTCTACAGAGATAGAAAGTAGATTAATGGTTGCTTGGGGCTGGGTTTGGAGAGGGATGAGGGTTGGGGAATGATAGCTAAAGGTTACGGGACTTCCTCTTAAGATGATAAAAATGTTCCAAAATCGATCGTGGTGATGGTTACACAACTCTGGGAATATACTAAAAAGAGTTGAATTTCATATTTTAAATGGATAAATTATATGGTATATGGATTATATCTCAATAAAGCTTTTATTGAGCTAAAACCTCGAATAAGGGTAGAGAAGAGGTAAAATATGTGTCAGAGAGACTTGTCTACTGGAGAAGGGATGTTTCTTGGAACAGTAGAAGGAGAGATTCAGGAGAGCTGGGAAAGAATCAAGTTTGGATGGGCATGAAATAAAAGCATGGGTACAGAGTGAGAAGAGAAATTTATATGAGCTTCAACTTCAGCACTTCGAGAGCTATAAACAGTGGTTAAAATCTATGTCTTCCTTTATCTTTTAAAATGGGGTCTGCTGGTTTTCTTTCCCATTGTAATATATGCTCAATAGGAAGAAATATAAGCTCACTAAATATTTTCTATATTTAGAAAATATAGAAAGGTAGAAAGGAAAAAAAAAAAACCTTAGTCATAAGTCCTACCAGCCAATCACTATTAATATTTTGATAGATTTCCTTCTAGACTTTTCTCTCCAGTAAAGTTTTATATTTACTTCTTTAAAATCCCTTCTTGATAGGCTTTTTCACTGAGCTCTTTTTGATTCTTAGTGTATATTATTCCATTAGAACTCACTGAGAATCCAAGGTGGATTTGATTAGAAAAGAATCTCAGAATAATGAAATAAATGCAGGTTTTCAAATAAGTCCCAGGGCCTGTGGGATGAAACAATACTCACCTTTGAGAGAACAAGGAGCAGGGCTCCAACATATCTAGCAAACTGGCCAATGCTTTTGAGTCCCCAAGAGCAATGTTACAGTGCAGGACATTTCTTCATGCAAAACCTTCTAAACATAGTGAGAAAATAAACCTTGGTTTCCAAAAGAAAATTTGACTTTTGAAAATAAATCTAGAAATACTCTTTTGCAAGGTAGAAGAAAGACTTTTAAACTGTTGGGGAGTTAATGAGCTTTTCAAAAAAGAGTGACAACAGATGATAATGTCCTCTGACAAGACAGCCCAGAGAGCAGCAGAGTGTGACAGGAGTAGCTTACCTCCTACTGAGTTTACTGAGGTTCTCATTTTTCCTCTTGTTCTGGCATGGGAATTAAGTGTACTTTGTTTTTATCTTTCCTTAAATTAAGCTTTCTATCCCTATGATTACAATTTTAAAAGGAGGTGAGTTAAATATTTCTATTTCTCTCTTTAAAGAAAGACAGCTGAAACTAAATTAAGTGACATATTAATTACCCATATATGACTCAGTCCAGATTTCTTTTCTTTATGCTAGTAGCCCATGACAGGCAACAAAAGAATCTCTACCCATGAACTAAGGCAGTCTGTGCAACAGAATTGTCTCTAGAAAAAAAAAGAGAAAGTTTGGACAATTAGTTGCCCAGAATGGGAAAACAATCCGATTGAAGGGAATGTTATTCGATTCCAATTCCACTTAATTCTAATACATACATGCCAAACACACCATTTGACATATGAATAGCAAATACGGCTCTCGCTTAGGAGAAACCAAACACTTGCTTACAGCAGTCTGCTCAGGAAAAGAGTCTCTTCATCAAGCTTTCCATTCAATGCATTTAATGTGGAACTAAAGGACAGGACTCCTTTGCATGCACAAGCCATTCTGAAATATTGCAGCTGGATACATGTGATGTTCCCTGGAGGGCTCTCACCATCCTCAAGCGGAGAGTCTCCTTCTTGGGTTGTGGGGGACGGGGTTCCCTTTGCTTTCTTGCAATGATTCGCTTGGGTAGGCATCAAAGCAGCACTAATTGGAAACCACTGAAAGTAAAAACAGCCTTTCATCCCCAAGTGAGGATACTAAACTATTCTCCTTTGTCGTTAAGGTTCTTTTTTTTTTTTTTAATATAAAGTAATATGAGCTCATTATTCTTTTTTTAATGAAAATACAGAAAAGCACATAAACTAGTTATAATTAAAGTGATGCAGGATCATGCTTAATTCTGCTGCAGAGAACCTTTCACAGTCCTACTCCAAACTATAATTTTCTACCGTTCCAGAAACTAGCTCATAATTTTTCTCATAGTGTTCCCTTTTCCAGAATACCTTCTGTTCTCTCCTTCATCTGATGAATTTCTACTATTTCTTCAAGGCCCAGCTCAAGAGTTATCTTTTCCAAGAAGCCTTTCTTGACTCTCACAGGAGAGCTGCTAACTTCCCCATCTATGATGCTGCCACCCTTTTCTACATAGCTCTGTTTTGTATGAAAAGTATTTGTCTGTCTGCCTAGCTAGGCTAGGAGCTCCCCCTATTCATTTACTCTTAATCCTTACGCAATACTTAGCATATACATGGTGTTGAAAATGTTGAAAAAAGTAGAGTCCGATTTTGGGCAGAATGACTTATACCAGAACCAAAACTCCTTGATTCACTCAGGACTTATTTTGTTGTTTTGTTCATAGGGTGGAAGGTACCACTGAACTTGCAAAGCTGCTTAGCAAAACCAGAGCAGCAGTTTGAGAAGAAGCAGGAGTCAGCATTGATTTTTGAACCCTGGAGCTAATATCAGTTTTTGTTCTTTTTCTTCTAGGTCATTTACTTGTGTCACCTAATGTATTGGCCCTATAGACCAAGTCAGAGGGGAAGGGGAGGATGGGGAGTGCAGGAAGGGGAAGGCAAGAATACATAGATGTAATTTCACAAGGGTGGAGGGACTGTGTGACTTTCTCACAGGTTAGCAGTTGAGCTTGGTATATAGATGCAGGATGCACTATTCAACTATAGATTTTAGGCCTGGAAAAGGGAAAGATACTGCTCATGTATTCTACCAAACTTTATGGGGGATAAGCGAATGACAAGGCAAACAGTATCATAAAAGAAGTGGTGAAAGAGACATTCAAGAGGGCAAAGGAAAGAGAGGCTGACATCTGAGATGTGCTGAAAATATTAGAGCTGGAAAGGGCTATGAAAATTTCATTTCTTCTACTCTGATTGCATTTCTTGTGCATCTTGTCCTATCCTCACTGTTTTAAATCTGACGACAGTTATTTTCAATATTTATACCTTAAAAGGATGCTGAGACCTATACATAGGCCACCAGTTGAGTATCGAATTGTCTTATGTTGAACTAGGCTATTTCTAAGATTAGTTGTATGTTGCAAACTACCCAGCTGGGGGCAGACAAAACAAACAGATGGCTTCTGAATGCTACCAAAGGAATCCTGCATTTTTTGTGTGTTGTTATTTTAATAAGGTAAACTTGATTTTCAACTCATAATCAGATTCAGACAGCTTGCTCACAACCTCCACATACTAAATGCTACAATAAGGTTCCTTTCCTATTATCGAATCTTTAACCACAGAGGATGGAGCTTTGACATGGGTGTGCAGGGTGCTGGAAACATACATTTTTCTAGACAGTATGAGATGCTGTGCAGAACATACTGAGAAATTTACACAGGTACTAACACTCTGCCAAAACAAGCCCTCCTAATAATATCAGATTGCAGAAGGAAGTGCATTTAGCAAGAGATCATCTTAATCCCCAATTCTCTCCTCTCCCTAAGAGGGTTTACAATGCCTATTTGAGGGAGTTAAACGAAATTAAGACACTTTCCTGCTGTTTTTGTTTTCTTATTCTGCCAGAGAATTCTGAAAGAATGGCTCCACCTCAGACTCTAATGCTTCATTTTGCGAAATATGAGAAACATCATGGGACAGGTTCATGTTTCCAACATTCAAAAGAGCCCTGCATGACTACCACTTACTCAAGTCTACAGGCTTTGGGATTTTTCTTACTACTCTTTCTTTTATTTGGGTGTTAGCAACAAATTCAAAAACTAAATCTAAACAAAGTACCAAATTTGGGTGCCCAGCGAAGAACCCATTTATCAATTTCTTCTCTCCCTGGCGGTGTCAACACCCACAGAGTCCCCCCTGGTCCCTCCACTGAGCCCAAGATAAAAGTCATAGCAGCAGGGTTTTGATGAACTTCCTGCTTAGTCATAAATGTGGCCGTGTTGCCAGGGTAATCTCAAAATGCGACTGGGTAGGTGTGTTCATTTTGAAAAAGCTCTGCAAGTGGTTCTGGTACAAATTCACAAACCACTTTTTCCACGAAGCTTTCAACATCACTCCATGGGCAGAGAGGTTCTGTCTTTCTTGGTAGGCTGCTTCTACAAACTCTGGACATTTTTTTGCACTTATAAAACTGTTTCAGAATTATTTGTATTTAAGTCCATTTACACAATAGACTGATTTAGAGATCAGAGATTGTGTCTTGATTTTCAGTGCCCAATATATATTCTGGCACTAAATTTCTGCTGAGTTGAATAAAGCAATATAAATTACCTTATTACTATATAATATTAAAAAATATAAATAT
>NW_006442490.1:1085329-1102638 GCF_000325575.1 Pteropus alecto | reverse complement strand
AGGGAAATGGTCCTCAAATATTTTGTTGCCAGGACCCTGTGGTGGTTTTTAAATATGTCCACAAATTATTTGACACTCCTCCATTCAAGCCTAGTTTCCCTTCCCCTTGAACGTAGACTAGAATTTGGGACTTGCTTCTAACAAGTCGAACATGTCGGAATTGAGAGTATGTTACTTCTGAGACTAGGTCATAAAAGACATCACGGTTTTCTCTTCCATAGATCACTTATTCTGGGGAAGCCAGTGACCATGTCGTGAGGAGACTCACAAAGTCCATGTGCTGAGGAACTGAGGCCTCTTTCCAACAACCAGTACTAATTTGCTAAATGTGTCATTGAGTCACCTTGGAAGTGGATCATCCAGCTTCAGATGACTGCCAGCCCCAGGCAAAATCTTGACTGAAATTTTGTTAGAAACTGAGAACCAGGGAGCTAAGTAAGCTTCTCCCAAATTCCTGACAGAAACTGTGAGATAATAAATGTTTGTTGTTTTAAATCACTGTTTTGGGATAATTTGGTATACCACACTAGATAAGTAATAAAACCCTTTAACACTCTTAAAAATTGTTGAGGATCCCAAAGAGCTTTTATTTATGTGATATATATCTATTGATACTACTTTAGAAATTAAAATCCAGAAAAATATTTAAAATTTTATTATTAATTTTAAACTAACAACAGTTAGCCATTAAGTTAACATAAATAACATTTTTAAGAAAAAAGTGAGAAAAGTGATATTGCTTTTGTATTTTTGTAAAATATCTTTACTGCCTGGCTTAATAGGAAACAGC
This sequence comes from Pteropus alecto, assembly GCF_000325575.1. NCBI lineage: Eukaryota > Metazoa > Chordata > Mammalia > Chiroptera > Pteropodidae > Pteropus > Pteropus alecto. Next base: position 1,101,848 of record NW_006442490.1, on the reverse strand, counting down.
TAAATTCTCCCATTTGCTTCTGCATTTAATCTGTTGTAATATGTTGTTTTGATTGAACTATATGAACAAAAAATCAACTTCATACAGATATGTAGATAGCAAAAGGAGGATCTCACTGACCTCTTGAAAGGGTCTCTGGGACTCCTTGGGTCCTCAAATCACACCGTAAAACTGCTGCCACAGGGAAACTAGGAACCCATTAGTTTGGAAGTCAACAAAAGAGAAGAAAAGGGGACTTCCTGATATGCTTCTTTGGAGGAATATTTCTCCAGCAGCTTTACTTCATTCTCTCACCCTAAACTGTATCATTTATGACTAGAAATTACCATTTCAAAATCTCCTATAGTAAACAGATATGAATGGAATAATTTAGCCCAAATCTGAAATATTACTTATTTAATCTCTGATTTTTCCATCTATTGGCCAATCTCTCCCAATCCCACCAAAGTCATCTGGAAGCAGAACTCACATCTAATTATTCTTAGGCCAGTGGCAGGAATGGCTACATCTGCAGTGTTTGGGGGAAGGCGATTCTCCTAGATTTGTGTTGGGCTTCTTATCAAATTTCTATCCCTTATTTGTAACCATGAAACTAGTGTAAGAAAGGAGGGAATCTGGATGGGGGGGAAAGAATGAAGAGAATAAGAAACAAAATTTAATTTAGTCCCTTGACTCCTACCTTAAGAAACAGGAACCAAATCCTTAATTTTATCATCCTTAAAAGAGTGTGTAGAGTGTGCAGTGTGTGTGTGTATACACAGAGTATGTCTTGCCAGTTTCTCTTTAGTGAACTCAATCTTGACTCACTGTTACTAATGAGAAAAGCCACAAACCAAGGGATGAGAGACCAAATAATGAACAAAAAATACGTTGTTTTATCAATTAAGATCTCGAATAGAGAAGTCCATTCTACCCTGTGTTGCCGTATTAAATATTTACATATGGTAATTTTACATTTAAATATGGCTTGGATATAATACAATATCTTTTTTCTTTAACACTGACAGATGATAGAATTTTTTTCACATTTACATATTTTCAGATATATTTATTTTCAGTTTTTAAAAAATTTTTCAATTAGAGTTGGCATACAACAGTATATTAGATTCAGATATATGACTTAGATTATTAGATTATTAAATACTTATATAACTTATAAAGTGATCACATCAATAAACTTAGTACCCATCTGACACCATAGTTATTACAATATTGACTATATTGCTTGTTACACTTTACATCCCCATAACTATTTTGTAACAACCAATTTGTACTTCTTAATCTCTTCCCCTTTGTTACCCTCCCCACCAAACTCCCTCCTATCTGCCAACCATCAAATGTTCTCTGTATCTATGAGTTTGTTTCTGTTTTGTTTGTTTGTTTGTTTTGTTCTTTAGATTCCACAAGTAAGTGAAATCATATGGCATTTGTCTTTTTCTGACTTACTCCACTCAGCACAATACCCTCTAGGTCCATCCATATTGCTGCAGATAGCAAGATTTCATTATTTTTTATCACTGAGTAATATTGCATTGTATGTATGTACCACCTCTATCCTTTCATCCATTGACAGACACTCAGGATGCCTCTATATCTTGACGATTGTAAATGATGCTGCAGTGAACGTATGGAATCACATGTCCCTTTGAAGAAGTATTTTGGTTTTCTTCAAATACATACCCAGAAGTGGGTTACTGGATCATTCTTTGTCTCGCTATAATATTTGTTTTAAAGTCTATTTTGTCTGGTATAAGTATTCTACCCCAGCTTTTTTTGTTTGTTTCCATTTTCATGAAACATCTTTTCACATCCGTATATGTTCAGCCTGTGTGTGTCTGTTGATCTGAAGTGTTTCTCTTGTAGGCAGCATGTGTAAGGGTCTTGTTTTCTTATCCATTCAGCCACCTTATCTTCTGATTGAAACGCCTAACCCATTTACATTCAAAATATGGTCATTGCCATTTTATTATTCATGTTTTTGATCTTTTCTTTCTTTCTTCTTAAAAAAAGTCCCTCTAACATTTCCTGTAATACTGGCTTGGTGGTGATGAAATCCTTTATCTTTTGCTTGTCTGGGAAGCTCTTTATCTTTTGATTCTAAATGAATGATAGCTTTGCTGGATAGAGCAATCCTGGTTGTAGGTCCTTGCTTTTCATCACTTTGAATATTTTGTGCCAATCCCTTCTGGCCTGAAAAATTTCTGTTGAGAGATCAGCTGACAGTCTTATAAAGGCTCCCTTGTAGTAACTAATTGCTTTTCTCTTGCTTCTTCTAAGATTCTCTCTTTGTCTTTAACTTTGGCATTTTAATTATAATGTATCTTGGTGTGGGTCTCTTTGGGTTCATCTCGTTTGGGACTCTCTGTGCTTCCTGGGCTTGTATGTCTATTTCCTTCATCAGGTTAGGGAAGTTTTCAGTCATTATTTCTTGAAATAGGTTTTCAATTAGTTTCTCCCTCTCTTTTCCTTATGGTACCCCTATTATCCAAACGTTGGTATACTTGATATTGTCCCAGAGACTCAAACTATCCTCATTTTTTTAGATTCTTTTTTCTTGTTGTTTTTCCGATTGGGTGTTTCCTGCTATCTTATCTTCTAAATCACTGATTTGATCTTTTGCTTAGCCTAATCAACTGATAATTCCTCCTGAGGTATTCTTCATTTCAGCTATTGTTATGTTTCATTTCTGACTGGTTCTTTTTTATGTTTCTATCTCTTTCTTAAAGGTCTGAGTTCATCTACTCTTCCCCTAAGTTCATTGAGCATCCTTATAATCAGTGTTTTAAACTCTGTAGCTGGTAGATTGCTTGTCTCCATTTTGTTTAGTTCTTTTTCTGGAGCTTTGTTCTATTCTTTCATTTGGGATATATTTCTTTGTCTCCTCATGTAGAGTAGCTTTATGTAGTAGGTGTCCTGTGGGACCCAATGGTGAGGTCTCCTGATTGCTTGACCCAGGTGGTTCCAGGTGAGTCCCTTGTATGGGGTCATGTGTACCCTCTTGTTGTAGTTGAGCTTTAGTTGCTGTTTGCATGTCAATAGGAGGGATTGACCCTCAGGCTGATTGGTTGTGATGACTGGCCAATGATTACAGTGGAGAAGCTGTTGTGCAGGGGCAGACCCTAAGGAGCAGGATTCACTGTAGCAGGGCTCTGGTGCCTGCCCTGTCTGCCCTTTAGGTGTGTCGTCCTGGGATGTGGCTCTTGGTTGTGTTCTGGCTCAGACTAAAGCTGGCCACCAGGCATGCAGGATAGTACCTCATGGGAGAGGCCCCATCACAGGCCAAGTTCAGCAACAACCTGTGCCCTGCCAGGGGCCACCTGGCATGAGTCACCAAGCAATCTGTAGATGGCTGCCAACCATGCTGGGGTGTGCCTTGGAGGTCGACCCACAAACCAAGGCCAGCTACCACTAGTGTTAGGCTTGAGAATGCTCAGCAAGAGGTACAGGGCTTGCTGAGGCCAGATGCTGCTCGTTTAGGTTATGTGAACCTTTGAAAGATTTTAGGAAAGTTGGAAGCATGAGTCGAGATAGGCTTCTGTATGGAAAAGTCATTGGAAGTGGCTTGGGTTGCCCTGCAAGTTGGGTAGGACAGAGTCTCAGGGAATCGCCAGGGAGGAGAAAACTGTTAGCCAGGTTGATGGAGTCTGAGATATGGAAGCTGCCTCTGTCTGCACTCTGGGATGGAGGAGGGCTCCACAAGGGAACAATGGGCTCTGCCACCACTTCTAACTGAGAGAAAGCTGCCCCTCCAGCCCTTGTTCTGAAGCCATAAAATTCAGTTCCTCACCGTATGTCCCTGGGGCCTTTCAAGCTGCTGCCCCAGAGCTGGAGCTCAGAGTGAGTTCATCAGCAGGTAAGTCCATGCACTGGCCCTTTAAGAAGAACTTCCAAGACTCCTGAAGCCCTCTTTCTCACTCAGCCACAATCTTAGCTGATTCCCATCCAGATTTTGTGGAGCCTTCTCTTCTTAGCACTTGAACCCTGGCTAGAGCATCTGGTGAGGACCTTGGACCCTTTGCTCCTCTGAGGGGACCTCTACGGCAGAGATATCCCTCCCAATTTTTAACTGCCACAGACAGGTGTACAATCAGCCCATTCTGCATCTCTGCCCCTCCTACCAGTCTCAAGGTAGCTTCTTCCGTATGTCCTTAGTTGTAAGACTTCTGTTCAGCTAGACTTCAGGCGATTTTCAATGACATTTGTTCCGAAGTTTAGCTGTAACTTTGATGTGGTCATGAGAGTAAACAAGCACAACATTTACCTACTCCACCATCTTGACTGGAATCTTGTCAGATAATAGAATTTAATTAACCAAATACTCTACTTAGAAGGACTAAATTACATGTATTTAAGAAGCTTCACTCCAGTGGTTTTTGACCTTAAACACAATTGCTAATTGTATGCTGAAATTCAGAAAAAAAAAAAAAACTCTCACCTTCTTCGGCTGGATAAGGTTTCTTCATGTTCTACATGAGCAACTTTTAATATCTTCTTGTCAATAAAGAGATCTTCAGGATAATAAGCAGATCTATATTGGCGTTGTTGAGAATGGGCACATAACTTGCCAATCTGAAAATAAAAGAAACGCTATATAATTATATGATACTTTCATAGATATGATAGTAAAAACAAATTCTGAAACATACTTCAATTTCTTCTCCAATTTCTTTTTAAAGAGCAGAATGAAGCTATTACTGGAGTCAAAAAAGGTGATACAATTTTAAGGAAAACAATCATCTGTGGAAAAGAAGACTGAAGATTGAGAGTGGGGGCACTCTGAGTGCAGCCTATTTGGAGATCTTCCTAAGATGAGAAACGCTTTTTTTTTTTCTTATAGTGAAGTGCACATTTGAGAGGACCCTCTACCTAGGACTTATGCCATTTGATACCTTTTAATGGCACTTGGTATTTACACATATGAAGAACGGGCATTGCAAAACTTAGGAAGAACCACTGCAGGAGATGAAAGCATGTGTGAGAGACGTGTAGAGTACTCTATTAATAGAAGAGCAGCCTCTCATGCACAGAGTGCTCCTGATTCTTATGAACATTTTGTTATAAGACTCAAGCTAGAGTATTCTGAAAAATGTCAATGGAGTTGTTCAACTGGCTTTCCCATGGGAAACACCCAGGGGAAGGAAGAAGGCAAGCCAATGAATCAACAGTCAGTGTTATCAGCTATGAATCACATATTATTGACTAAGTCTAGGACTGAGAGTATTAGAGAATACGGGTGCTCAAGAAAGTCTACCTTCTTTCCTCCTGTGTTCTTTCCCTCCTCCCTTCCTTCCTCCCTCTATCCATTCATTCATTCATTCAAAAATATTTATTGGCTACCTCTCTCTAAAGCTTAGCTGTTACATTCATATAGCCATGATAAAAAATGGCATCAGCTTTCCTATCTCAGTTCTAAATGATATGGTTAAATTACTTGTAGATTTTGTATATTTTTCACTTTCAGACAGAAGCCTAAATGAATTTCTATATAAAGAAGTATAAATACTAACATGTCTCTTTTGTGCCAGATACTATGCTAAATGTTATCATCCCTATTTTATAGGTGAGGAAATTGAGGCTCAAGGAAGTTAAGTGATTTGCCTATGATAAATGGACAATGGATAGATACACTGTCTGGCTTTGAACTCATATGACTTCAAAGCTTGTGAAATATCACCTCACTTGAGGGTGATGCTTAATTACCAGTTGTTTACATTCTCTATTTTGAAGAAAAAAAGAATTCCCAGTAATCAAAAACATAGCCAACATAGATTGTACACTTTACAAAAAGTATTAGATATAATTTGTGAAGACAGGGGTTATATATTTGTCACTTCTGTAACTCCATAGAATTCAGACTGTATTTTGTACACTGTTAGGCACTCAATAAAGGTGAGTTAATTGGAATGATTTAAAGGAAACTCCTAGTATCTAGCCTAGTACGCCATTCTACTAATAGGTAATCCCAGCTCTGGATTTCTCTAGATGGCCCCAATAACATTTATGAAGTTATTTATCTCTTTATAAAGGCATAAATGGCATTTAGTTTGTACAGCTTTGGAACGTTTTCCATGTATAAATAAATTGTTGAAAAATAAATTAGAAAAAATCTAGAATCAGTAGTAGCATAACCTCTATTTCTGAAAGACAGCACCTAGAATCTAATAGTCACACTGGATAATCTCAATAGTTTATATTAATGGGAATGAAACAAAAGTTATAGACACTTTAAAATTGACCCTTGAATAACACAGGTTTGAACTGCACAGGTCCACTTATATGTGGATTGTTTTAAATACATATGGAATTGTAAATGTATTTTCTCCTCATAATTTTCTTAATACCATTTCTTTTCTCTAGCTTACTTTATTTTAAGGATACAGTAAAAATATATATAATATACAAAATAAGTGTTAGTTGATTATTTATGTTATCATTGAGGCTTCCAGCTAACTATAGGCTATATTAGTAGTTTAGTTTTGGGGAAGTCAAAAGTTATACACAGATTTTCAATGGTGCAGGGGTAAGCACCCCAATCTCTGCATTGGAATGTATGATACTGAATTTTTCAGATGTGCTTATGTAATGCTATTTGACTTAGGCTAATATTAATTTCAAATGAAGAATCTGTATTCTCTGAATTTGCCCTGTTAGCAGTCTGGTACGGTGCTTTAGGCTAGGGGGCTGCCTGGATGGATTGGGGAGTTAAGTTCCAATCACTTACAAAGCATTTAACACAAATACAAATAGTTCAGGGCATAATAAAATTATGTCCATTGACATATGTGTTTACTTTGTTAAACTTCAGGGGAACATTCATGGAATGTAACCTTGATTTTCATTCCATAAATATCTGTTTATTACTCCATGAACACACATCACTGTGAGAGTCTATTCCACTAGGATCAAAGTATTCTTAGCGCATTCAGGAGCATAGGACACATTGTCTTGACTGACACCTGGATCAAATCCAGCACCAAAATCACAATCTTTCACACATCTTTCACGGTAACTTGTCTACTTGCAACCCACAGCTGTGAAATCTCCCTTCCCATTCAAAGTCTACCTTTTGTATCAGTGAATACTAATTGGACCACAGTAAGATTTTTAACATTTTTAACCCCTCACAACCTACCAGACAGGGGTGCAGTTGAGGCTAAAAGCAGGAAGGTTAAGAACAAATGAGAATGTAGGCAGTTTGCAGTCTGATCTTTCTTCCCAAGCCACCCAATGTGGCATTATCAAGCCGACTACCCAAGGCTCTGTGTGGGGTACGGGGCACACAACGGTATTCTACCAACACCTCCACTTCCCCATCTGAAATCTGCCACATCTTATCAGACAGGCTGTATTTTCTTCTACAAATCTACCATGAAGCAAATTCTTCTCATATACAAAGCATTTGTCAAATGTAGCCCCCCCCCCCAATTTGGGTCCTTATCCCCACATCTTTCACATCTACACTGTGTGAGCTTTAGGTGAATATTATGAGCTTATTTTGAGAAGTGAGCACGAAAACAATTTACAAAGAGATGCAGTATTCACATTAAAGAGATCCTTTCAGCTTCACACTAGGGAAACATCAGGTTCTTTTGGGAGACCTGGGTCTTATTCTACAGCTGCACTTGCTAAAGTAGCCAGCCTCCCAAGTGGCATTTTAGAAATCAGTATCCTGCCCAGGACTTTCAGGGTCTTAAATAAGAAGTGCAAGCCAATTTTTTTCACCGACTAATATACCAAATCTTTAAATTTAGTTAATTGAAATGAATTTATTAAACAGGTGAGTGCTTCTATCAATAGACCTAGAATATAAAACCTTTTCATTTTCCATAAATTGTGATTTCTAATGGTATCTTTATTCATGTGCCAGAACCTATGGTAGAGAAAGAAATAGTACTATGAAATGTTATAAGACTTGAACATAAGAAAGCAGGGTCTCTGACCATATCCAGGCCAGCAGGTCATTCTAGTAATCTCAACACTATTGTATTCTAACCAGGCTCCAGAAGCACTAGCTTTATATATACACGAGGAGAATACACAGCTGGGGACCAGCAAGGTATAGTGAACAGCAGAGTAGACTGAACATCAAGAGATATGGCCTACAACTCCACTTCTACCTCCCACCCACAACGGACTTCATTTTGACCTGGTCCCAAAGCTTTGCTTCACCTGTAACTAGTCTCATACAAAAGAGGAAGGTAGGATATTTGAAGTGCCATTTTATTCTGGCTCCTTTCAAAAAGCTGGGGAGGGGGTATAATTACTTTCCAAGTAGAATATGTTACCAAAGATTTTGAAACCATGCAAGATATTTGGTTTGATGTAATTCACACATGAACCCCCTAACTGACATATCAAGAAATGTGATCTTCCATTGGTTAAAATCTAACTATTCTTTCTCATGTTCCCATTTGCTGTTGGTTCTAGGAACCCTCAGATGACAAAAACTCAGACTTGATCTTGCCCTCTGGATGGCTGAGCAGAGAAAGAAAGTTTGTATACTGTAAGCTTATCAACAATACCAATACCTCACATTTGTAACATAATACCTTTCTCCAGCCTCAGGCTTCACAAGTAACTTCTACACTCATTCTCCATTATCTCCAGTGAGTCTGATAACAGAGCAGGTATTATTAACCCCAATTTGGAAATAAGGAAACTGAGACTCACAAAGGTTAAGGAACTTAAGCAAAGCCACAGTGCTAATAAATGGCAGAGCTGGAACTTGAACCCACATCTGTCTGACTCTAATACCTATCTTTTTGTTTTTGACTTTTTTCCCTATTTTGGATTTCTGTCAAGAGGATAGACTCTGGGGATTCCAAGTATTGGGTGTGGCCAAACTCTGTAGTCCTGTGGGCATCCCATCCATAATTGGAGAAGAGTAATGATTAGGCAGAATTCAGAAACATACTTCAAAGAAAGGCTAGACATTAAAGATAAACATAAAACGGAAACCCAATTTTAACCTAAGTTTCAGGCAGTATTTCTAGTGGAGTGATTTAAATGTAGCCTGCCAGGGAAGAGTCAATTAACCATACTGAAGCACTAGATGTCACATTCTGTGAGAGAGGTGGCTCCCCAAATAGGTCTCGCTTGCTGCCTGCAGGACGTCCCTGGCCCATTGCTCCTGAAGTCATATTCTTAAATCAGCTACAAAATCTGTAATTCCTACAGATTTAACACAGGTCTAGTCGGATATCTAGAGTGAGTACATTTTTTATAGTTTTCCCCCAAGTAGAGATTCTAAGTTAATCTGATAGCTACAAAAATGCAACAGGTTTGCGCTTTTAGTTGTTATGGCCTAAAAGATTTGAAAATGTAGGTGGGAATGGGTGCTCCTACATTAAAGTGTACCTCTGACTCTCTTCCACTCTTAACTAGCTCTAACAGATTTATTTTGCTCTTGATTTAAAAGTCAGATGAATAAAAAGGTTTGCATTTTCTTTCTCAAGAAATATATAAAAGGTATGTGTGTTTTTAATTATACGGCCCATAAAAGGAGGAGGAGGTGAAGGGAGGGGAAAAGCAGAAGCAGAAAGGGAAAAGTTCCCATTAGTGAGTCTGTGATACAAGAAGAGCCACAGACACATCATACTGCCCTTAAAAATCTGAAAGCTTTTGAGAGAGAAGTTGGCTATCCCACTGAATTGACCTCAGCGATCAGCACAACTCCTTCTCTCTTGGGGCTGCACCTGAGGCCACTAAGAGGACCTCTAGAAGGCTTTTTCAGTTATATTTAATTATAGAATAACTTTTCTGCTGGAATCTAGCTGATTAGTGTGGTCCAAGGAACTGTTGCTAAATAATTGGTATAAATTTTGTCTTTGCTAATCAATAGAGTCATCAAAATCCCAAAAAATTAAAAGTAAAACTTTAGGAGATGGGAAAAAATGGAATAGATGATAGAGGCTTTGTTCATCCCTCTTGTGACCAAATTAAAGCTGAGACAGAAACAAGGAGCAAACAGCAAGGAAAGTCGCCTGGGATCTAGACGAACAGAAGCCCTACAACTAGAGAGAGAAATAATTAATAAAACTGCAAAGGTAGGAGGGAGGAGGTGGTGAAGGCGCAAGGCTGCCCAGTCCCTCGTGGCTGAGTGAGATAGAGACTGTGGTAGGCAGCAATGGCAGCCAACAGCTGCAGACACCTCTTAAAGGGGCCGATCCAGGAGCAGACTTTCCGCAGCAATGGACCTACTCTCTCTGAGCACCAGCGCTGCTTTGGCTGAGCAGGGAGCATCAAGGACTTACAGAGGGAAACTGAGTTGTCAAAGTGAAGGCCAGAGGCGAGACTCGCTCTGTACAGAAGTGATGGCGGTATCCATCGTTTCTATGTTGAGCCCTCGCCACTCCCAGTGTGCAGACTCAGCACCACCATAGCTGAGACTTCATCAAACTGGATAAGAGGTCGCTCCGCCCAGAAGATCGCCTAAAACTCCGCCTCCTGCAACTCATGGCCCCGCCCAAGCCACATCCAGGTGTATCCTCTGTGAATCAGGTGCTGCTTGCTGAGCAGTGCCTAGACTCACAAGGTGGCAGCTGGCCGCGGTTTCTAGCGTGGCCTCTTGAGGCAACTATGAGCACAGCATCTGTGGATTGTTTGCTGAATCTTAACAGGTGGTCCTGGAGGGACACAGGCTGGGGCTACACTTGACCTGCAGCTGAACCCCTCTCAGGACTGGGCCACTGGACACCTACTACACAAAGCCATGCTAATAAGACCAGGAGACTTAGGAGCTTTGTTTAGTACTTAGAAACACAGAAAGGCAGACAAAGAAGCAGAGACCATATGAGAGAGCAGAACAGAGATCCAGAAATGATGGAATCAATCAATCTAACAGATGCAGAGTTCAAAACTCTGGTTATAAAGATGCTCAATGAACTTGGGGGAAGTGTAGATGAATTCAGTGAGAACTTTAACAAAGAGATAAAAAACATAAAAGTGGAAATAGAAATTATAAAAGGGAACCAGTCAGAAATGAGGAACACATTATCTAGAATGAAGAGTATATTAAATGGAATAAACAGAGTGAATAAAAAAGAGGATCAAACCACTGATTTAGAGGACGGGGAAGCCAAGGACACTCAAGCAGAATGGCAAGGAGAAAGAAGCCAAGACTATAATAATAATTTAAGAAGCCTATGGGAAACTATTAAAGGTAAAAATATCCATGTCATAGAGGTGCCTGAAGGAAAACAAGACACTGAAGAGCTATTTGAAGAAATAATGATGGAAAATTTCCCTCACCTGGTGAAGGAAATAGACATAAAACCCCAGGAAGCTCAGAAAGTCCCCCAAACCAGGAACCTGAAGAGGCTCACACCGAGACACATCATAAATAAAATGCCAAAGTTTAGATACAAAGAGAGACTCTTAAAAGCAGCAAGAGAAAAGCAGTTAGTTACCTACAAGGGAGCTCCCATAAGACTGGCAGCTGATTTCTCAAAAGAAACTATGCAGGACAGAAGGGCTTGGCATGAAATATTCAACGTGATGAAAACCCAGGATCTACAACCAAGAATGCTTTACCCAGCAAAGCTGACATTTAGAGTTGAAGGACAGATAAAGAGCTTCCCAGACAAAAATAAGGTAAAGGAATTTATCACCACTAAGCCACTATTACAGGAAATGTTGGAGAGACTTCTTTAAGAAGAAAAGTCATGTATCAAAAGTATGAATAAAGAATGGTAATAACTACATTCCTATCGACAAGAACCTTAAGTGGAAAAAATTAAGTGCTCCAGCCAAAAGATAGAGTGGCTGAACGGATAAGAAAACAAGACCCCTACATATGCTGCCTACAAGAGACTCACTTCAGATTAAAAGGCACACACAGACTAAAAAGGGGGATTTAAAAAGATATTGCCTTGATGGACCCAGAGGGTATCGTGCTGAATGAAATGGGTCAGATAGAGAAAGACAAATAGTGCATGATTTCACGTATATGTGGAATCCAAAGAACAAAATTAAGAACGACTACATCAAAAGTGGAAATAACTCATAGATACAGAGAATATTTAGAGGGATACTAGATGGGAGGGGTTTTTGGGGGGACATAAAACAGGCAAAGGGATTAAGAGGAACAAATGGATAGTTGCAGAATAGACATGGAGATGTAGAGTCTAGCATGGGTAAGGTGGTTAATAATGTTGTAATAAATATATAAGGCGATAGAGGGTACTAGACTTAGTGGGGTGATCACTTTGTGAGTTATGTGGATCTCTGATCACTATGCCGTGCAACTGAAACTGGTATATTATTGTATGCCAACTATAATTGAAAAGAACTCATTGAATTGTACAGTGTAAATATAAGCAACTAATGGTCTATTATATTTACATAAAGCCAGAAAAAAATTAAAAATAATATTGTTCAGCACTTTGAATATTTCAGCACTACTCATGTTTTTCTCCCAAGCACTGACATTATAGATAATCTTCAATGATCAGTTGGTGATGATACAAATACAAGCAAAATAGTAAGTCCAGTTTATGTCTATGGATCTGTCTATTTGAAAGGCAAAACCACAATTCTGTTGAGGAGATATTAAGTTCATCATTATGTTTGCAGCTAAATCTTTAATTTGATGAGTTAATTTATTTCATTAGAAAATGGCATGATTTTCTCTACTGACTCTTCATCCTGTAGGCATTTAGTGATGTCAACTCTATAATGTATATTAGTTTCTCCAGTACTATGTGTACTTCTCCAGCTACTGTAATACAGTAGCTTACCCTATACTATGTTTCAGTAGCTTTTCCATTTTTATTCTAAAAAACTGTAACACTATTTTATTTTAGAATAAAACAGCATAAGCTCTTTTATAAAACACTATTTTTAAATATTTAATTCATTTTTCTTTAAATTCTGAATGATTGATTTCAAGATAACTCTACAATTTAATTCACACAACAGTACTATTCTAAAAAGTTCTGTTGCCTGAGGCACAGTAAGATAAGTTATTAGAGTCTATAAGACTGAAGGAATGATAGCTTTTGTCATATTTTTGTTTCTTGATTACAGTTTTTAATCTATTGTGTTGATCCCTCCTTTCTATGAGTCAGAAAACTCTAATAAGTCAGTTTCACACCTTTTTAGCATCTTCAAAGCTAGACATTTCAGCTGTGGGTGGAGCAAGTGAGTCTTATAACCTCCATTTTTGAAGCCAACCATTCATTCTTAAATATCAGAAAAATCTGTTGTAAATTATTTTATTGCATTGTATAATAAAATATAAAATCTATAATAAAAGTTATCGTTAATTTCAAATTTTAGATATTTCAAAAATATGTTTAAATATTGTCACAAGTAAGATTACAAAGTGTATTTGCTTCTCATGTTTTCACACAACACAAAACTTCTAGATTTCAAAATAACAATTAAGTGATAATTAAGTTATAAAGATTATAGTAGGCATAACCCAAGTAGCCAGCAGGAGCACTAAATACTGACCAAAAAAACCCCTGAAAAATGCATATATTTGTACCCTAAATCTGCTATCTTAGAAAATTCTAGAATGTACAAACACATATTCCAGAGCAATGATTTCATTACTCATTATGTATCCTTTGAAAATTTTCTCTATATATTTGTGAAGAAATAAGAGTGAAAAGGGCAAATAAAGTCTTCATATTACTATGAAAATAGGTTTGATCTCCAGTACCTCCTGAGAGGGTCATCAGAGAACTTCTGTTATAGGGAATGAATTAGAGGAGGTCAAAACTGGAGATTGAGAGACCAATTAAGAGGATGGTGGAATGGTCTATGTGGCGTGATTCTCCAACTTGATCATGCATCAGAATCCCATGGAGGGCTTATTAAAACAAGTGACCAGACCCTACTCCCAGGGTTTCTGATTCTGGAAGTGTAAAGTCAGGCCTTAAAATGTGCATTTGTAAAAAGTTACCAAGTGATACATATGCTGCTCATTTGGGGGCTAAACTTTGAGATCCACTACACCAGAGCCTTGCTACTCATCTCAGATCTCACCCCAATCCTACTGTATATGAATCTATATGAATTAGATTCCTAGGTGATTTGTATACACATTAAAGTTCGAGAAGCACTGCTATAAGAGACAGTTAACGGAATGCTAGACCTGAGGATGTAGAAAAAGTACATAAGTTTAAAAGTTATTTTTGAGAGGAAAAAAAGACTTAGTGGTAGGACATAGGGGAGTCAGGGAGTGGGAGAAAGCACCAGAGATGCCTTTGTTTCTTCTGGCTTGAGCAACTGAGTACATGGAGATTCCGTTCCCCTATGACAGGGGACAAAAGCAGATAAGTACACTTGGAAGAGTAGTATTTGAATTCAGTATTGAGTTTATTGATAACATGAGGTTCTCTTTTAACCCCCACAATGTTGCTTGTATGTGCTTAAGCAATAATGCCCTGGGCTCCTGGTGCTGTGAAGGGATTGAATAAGAAGTGTTATGCACACATGCAGGATTATATTTTCAGCTCAGAATCTGTTTGTGGCAGTTATAAATTAGTAAAATGTAAGTCATATGTACAAAAGGATATTTAAAACCTGTCTCCCATCCCCATAGCATTCATTCCCACAGACACAAGGATGCAGCTTAGAGAGACAGGGTAACCAGCAAAGATCATGTACCACCGATCAGTAATTGGGGATTCAAAGGACAGAAGAAGATATTCCAGGTATCCCAGAGCAAAACAGATCAGACTGTGTGATGCACAAACAACATGGGCAGACATAATGTGGTTCCCTTTCAGAGTGGAGAACTAGTCTCATCGAACCCTTTTGCTGTCTTTCAAAAGTCCTCAGTTAAATTCATCCAAATATTACTTAGAATTATAGCTCTGTACCTGCCCAGCTGAACCAGGATTCTAACACACACAGCGGGCTGCAGAAGGTAAGCAGCCCTCATTTACTGAATGAATGAATTAGATTTCTATCTGGATATGGGAGACATTACACTTTCACCCATTATTTTATTTGATCTTCTCGCTACTTTCAGGTAAGGCAAGCATTGTTATTATCTCCAATTTGCAGAAGAGAAAGCTGAGTTTGAAGGAAATTAAATGACTTCCCTAGAATTGTGAAAGTGGTAAGGGAATGAGCTGAGACTGAAACCCAGGTCTGAAACCCAAATTGTGATTTTTCACTATATTATAGTGCTGTAATTCAACAGTAGACCAATCTGCAGGACATTAGTTCCTTTTTTTTGGATTGAAATTTATTTAAAGAGCTGACTTGAATGGAATGTTCAAACAATGGTACCTGATTTCTTAAAATACCTTGATTCATAATAAATTACAGATTACTAGTGGACTTTCATTTTAATGGTCAAGCAATTGATGAGACAGAGCAAAATTCCTGTGGGGGGAAACACACATTGTCACCAGGTCTGTTCGTTATCCTCTTTGTTCTATGTCCAGACTAATCAATAGTTAATTAAAAATGATGTGCTTCCTTAAGTACAAAGTTATAAATTAATTTAATGCTCACAGACATATTTTCTGTGGGAAAAATGAGTGGAAAATACCTGGCATTCCCATCTTATTGTAAGAAAATATATGTAATGATTACAAGCATATAATAAGAATGGCTTGCCCAGCCAAATGTTTGTTCATTTCTGTTAATCAGTATTCATTTGAGGTACTTCCATGCAGTTTGTGGAAGCAGTGCAATCAGTTGAGTAGTGTGGCAGATTTAAATCAGTAATAAAAGCCCTGGGGAAATTAACAAGACAAAACATTAACCACAGACTAAACATTAACATATATTAACATTTTTATTATACCTGCAGCATTGTTAAATGAGCATGGTTACTACTATTAGTTTATGTTGTATATTACATAATTTCAATATATATTTTGTTTTAAAACTTTTAAGATTTAATTAAATGAAATTGAACAACAGGATAATACAACAGAATTAACTGAAATGAAATTCACAACAATTCAACAGAATTAACTGAAATGAAGTGTATTTCATTTTAACTGGAAAACTATGAAATTCCCACCCCACCCCATTCCAACACACTCTTAGCCCCAAGGCACCCTAAAACAAATGCCACAGGCTATAATCATCCAGAGTGGACAACAGGATCAGAGTTGATATTTAAGTTGTATGACCATACATAAAGTTTTATTTTGATTTTTTCCAGCTTTATTGAAATATAGTAGACAATTAGTTGCTAGTATTTACACTGAATAATTCAGTGAGTTTTGTTCAATTATGGTTGACATACAATAATATACCAGTTTCAGTTGCACGGCATAGTGATCAGAGATCCACATAACTCACAAAGTGATCACCCCATTAAGTCTAGTACCCTCTATCGCCTTATCATATTTGTTACAACATTGTTAACATTGTAGCATTTTTCGTATGCTACACTTTATATCTCAATTTCTGTTTTGTAATTATCCATTTGTACTTAATTGCTTAGCCCTTTTTTGCCTTTTTCCCTAATTCCCCCTCCCATCTAGTAGACCTCAAAATATTCTCTGTATCTATGAGTTTATTGCTGTTTTTGTTATTGTTGTTT
>NW_006442490.1:1071988-1084409 GCF_000325575.1 Pteropus alecto | reverse complement strand
GGAGGAGAACCTCAGTTTTTATATTTTTTAAAATCTCTTTAAGTTCTCACTGAGTTCATCTACTCTTCCCTAAGTTCACTGAGCATCCTTATAACCAGTGTTTTGAACTCTGCATCTGGTAGATTACTTGACTCCATTTTTCCTGGAGCTTGGTTCTGTTCTTTCATGTAGGACATGCTTCTTTATTTCCCCATTTTAGCTGCCTTTCTGTGTCTGTTTCTATGTACTAAGTAAAGGTCCTAAGTCTCCCAGTCTTATTAGCACAGGTCCAGCTGCAGGCCAAGTTTAGCACCAGTCTGTGCCTCCCCAGGGCTACCTGGTAAGATTCAGCAAGCAATCCACAGATGCTGTGCTTATAGTTTTCAAGAGGGCATGCCAGAAACCAAGGCCAGCTGCAACCAGTGTGCCTTGGTGCTGCTTAGCAAGGAGCACTGGACTCGCAGAGTACACAACTGGATGTGGCTTGAATAGGGCCGCGAGTTGGGGGGGGGAGAGTTTCAGGGAATCCCTTCTGGGCGGAGCGACCTCTTATCCAGTTTGATGAAGTCTCAGCTATGGTGGTGCTGAGTCTGCACACTGGGAGTGGCGAGGGCTCAACATAGAAACGATGGATACCGCAAGCACTTCTGTATAGATCAAGTCTCACCATGGCCCTTGCTCCGAGAACTCAAGGTTCTCCTGTAAGTCCCTGGTGCCCCCTGCGCAGCCAAATTGGCACCGGTGCTCAGAGCGAGCAGATTCTTCACAGCAAAAGTCCGCTTGTGGACACGGCCCCTTTAAGAGGTGTCTGCAGCTGCCGGCTGCCGCTGCTATGGTCTCTGTCCCACTCAGCCACTCAGGACTGGGAGCCTCGAATCCTTGCTCCATACTACCTCCTCCTGTTGCAGGGCGAGTTCTTATTTTTCCCTAGTTGTAGGGCTTGTTTGTCTAGGTCAAAGGTGATTTTCCTTGCTGTTTGTTCCTTGTTTCGGTCACAACTTTGATTTGTTCACAAGAGGGATGAACAGAGCCTCTATCATCTATGACATTTTTTCTCTCTCGAACAATGTTTTTGATAGTTATAATTTATATTGAAATAAATATGAGGACATTTACATTGACAGTGCAAAATGTATGACAGGTAAAAGCACTAGCTTCTTAGCATGAGTTAAAATAATGGCACCAAACTCTAATAGTAGTCATTGTATTTTTCAATGCTAAGCACTCCCAATTTTTTTTTTTTTAAACAGTTTTGGTTAAGAATGTACTTGAAGCAGTAAAAAATAATTTCAGTAAATCTTGACCATTGCTATATGGCTTTTTAATATGTGTGGTGAAATGGGAAATATACATAAAGTTCTTCTGCTACATACTGGAGTATGATAGTCATGTAGAGGCAAAGCCCATGTGCGGTTGAGTTATGATATGAACTAGGAAATTTTTTTTCATGAAACATTATTTTTACTTGAAAGACTGACAACCTAATGTTATTCAAACTTGAGTATCTGTCCGGCATTTTCTTGGAAAGGAAAAAAGTGAGCCTGTTACTTCAAGGAAAACAACTGACAGTGTTTATAGTCACTGATAAAACTTCACTATCAGGATTACCAGTTCCACATTTAAGGAGCTTGAAAGTTGCCACTCCCACCTAACAACAAGTAAGAAGCTAAAGAGACTGAAAAATCAACTTTTCTTGAATTTGTAAGTGAAGGGAAAGCAGAGGTAAACCACTGTCACCAAGATTAGAGAGACAGAGAGGCAAATACAGGAAGTTGGGGCTCATCAGAGCACAGACTCAGGAGCAGACACCACCTTCAGACTCAATGCTAGTGCAGAAAAATCAAAACCATAATTGACAAATTGCTGAAGGCTCTCAATTCATACACCTCTAAGAGTTAAAATCTCCTGGGGGATCCAGTAATAAGGAGACCACCACAGTATTGTAAAGTTTACTTTCAAGAATTTGACCAGGTTTCCATAGAAATTATCAGAGAAAAATTCTGTCAGGTTTCCAGCATGGGGAAGAGAAAAGGAACCATTTTGAAATACACCAGAGCATTCTATTCTCAACAAGACCTCCCCTCAGGAGAAACTAGATAACCAAAGCCTAACCTGCTGGGGGTATTATCAGAGCCTAACCCACTTGGGGAAGGGAAATACCCAATACCAGCCCACTCTAAACATCTTGTCCCATCTAAGGGGAAGGATAAAATAAGAATCTGAGGAACGCTTGTGAAGTTCATGGTACAGAGGCCTAGGATCATTAAAAGACTGAGACGTGATCATAGAACTATAGAATGACAATACTCCCACTATACTTTACCATTACATTACTAAAGGACTATTTACAGCAGTTACTCTTAACCAGTAGATCATGTCAAGTTATCAAGAAAAAATTAAAAGGCATACCAATGGCAATGGACAAGATTTGAAGATACAGAGCAAGCATCAAAATAAGACATGGCAGGAGTGCTGGAATGGTCTGACTGGGAATTTTTTTAAAAATATGATTTATTAATAATAGATAAAGTAGACAGCATGCGATAAAAGATTTGCAAGGTAAGCAAAGAGGTGGAAATCTGAAGAAAGAACCAAAAAAATGATAAAGAGAAAAAATACTAACAGAGATGAAGAATGCCTCTGATGAGCTTATCAGTAGAATGGACACAGTTAAGGAAAGAATCTCTCAGCTAGAGAATATATCAATAGAATCCTCAAAAACTAAAATCCAAAGTGAACGAAGACAAAATACAGAACAGAATTTCCAAGGACTGTGGAACAACTACAAAAGGTGTAACATATAGGTAATGGGAATAACAGAAGAAGAAGGAAACAGAAGAAATATTTAAAACAACAATGACTGAGAATTTTCCCAAATTAAGGTCAGACACCAAACCATAGATCCAGGAAGCTTAGAGAATACCAACCAAGATAAAAGCGAAACAAAAACAAACAAACAACAACAGCAACAAAACCCATTACCTATGCATACCATCTTGAAAATATAGAAAATCAAAGATAAAGAGAAAATCCTGAAAGAAGCCAGAGTAGGGGGGAACACCTTACCTATAGACAAACAAAGATAAGAATTATATCAGACTTCTCTTCAGAAAACACGTAAGCAAGAAGAGCGTAAAGTGAAATAGTTAAAGTATTGAGAGAAAAAATTACCAACCTAGAATTCTGTACCCTGAAAAGTTATCATTTGAAAGTGAAGGAGAAATAAAGACTTTCTCAGATAAACAAAAACTAAGGGAATGTGTTGCCAGTTGACCTGCCATGCAAGAAACGTTAAAAGATAATCTTTAGAAAGATGGCAAATAATATAGGTCAGAAACTCGGGAAAGCATAAAAGAAGGAATAAGTGAAGGTAAAATAAAAATAAAAACCGTTTCTTTATCTTAATTGATCTAACAGGTAAGTTTATTCAAAATACTAATAACAAAGCCGTGTTTGATTATGTATGCTTATGTATATCTTATGCATGTATCATATATAAATATGTATAAGTGAAATGAATGATAGCAAGGATACAAGGTATGGGAAAAAGGAACTGAGATTATTTTGTTATTATAAGGTACTCACATATAGTTGTGCCTACTATATAAAGCCACTCTACCAAGACTGGGAGACTTAGGAGCCCTACCTAATACATAGAAACAAACACTGGAAGGCAGTGAAAATGGGGAGACAAAGAAACCTGTCTGACATGAAAGAACAGAACAAAACTACAGAAAAAGAACTAAACAAAGTGGAGACCAGCAAACTACCAGATACAGAGTTCAAAACACTGGTTATAAGGATGCCGAATGAACTTAGGGGAAGAGTAGATGAACTCAGTGAGAACTTTAACAAAGAGATAGAAAACATAAAAGAGAACCAGTCACAGATAAAGAATACAATATTTGAGATGAAGAATACATTAGAGAAGATCAACAGGCTGAATAAACTGGAGGCTTTTAGAGAATATACTAACATTGGCCCAAAGTCTGATGAGGGCCAGACACTGCTGGCTGTACATTTCATATTGCGCCATGCCCAATATTTAAAAAGAAGCTCTAAAAGTTGAGGCGAGACCCCAACTCCACAAGCTGTCTTGGTGCCAGAGGTCTTGAAGGTGTCCAATAACTAGACTGGGCAGAAAAGGAAGCACAGTACAAAAAAGCCCAAATTTTAGCTGCCATAATACAGGGACCATCTCGAGATGACCCTAGGCAATAAAAACCTTTTCAGGTCTGGAGGGCCTCAATCATCTTTGGCCATGATTGGCATTGTCAGGACTGGGGCATTATCAATGAGCAAACTGCAGGCAGAAAGAGCATTGGAAGGGCAAGTGTCCATGCAGCCATGGGAAACCAGAGAGGGGTAGATCTCTTAAGCCCTCTCCCTTCATAGCAAGCCTCTCAGAGAGGGGTGCTCCCTCCAACAACAGAGGCCCAAACACTCACCAGCTCTAGTCCTAGTGAAATCTACCACAATCACAACAGTGGAGCCTCAAGTCACCCTCAACATGGCAGGGAGGAAAAATTGAATTTTTACTAGATATTATAGCTATCTAATCTGTCTTGACCCATCCCATGGGTCTCTCCAACACTAACTGCACAGTGATAGGAATAAATACCCAGCCTAACATAAAGTGATTTACATTTCCCATTTAGAGAGCGGAACTGGCAATAAAATTCCCCACTATAAGTTAGGACCTGGGCCTGGTGTGAGAGTGCCTCGTCCCAGGAAACGGGGCATAGCCAGAAAGTGCAGAGGCCCCTTGCCCATCACACAAAGAATGTTTTTCGGGAACCTAGGCTGAACCATCTGTAGATGACCCCCTTCTATGTCAGGGTTTCTTAAGAGCAGAGCAGCTCCCTCCCTGTGACCTATTGAAAGTCAGCTCTCAACAGAAACAGAAAGGGCCCTACCAAGTTTTGTTAAGTTTCCCAACTGCTGTCAAATTACAAGGAATCAACCACTGCATACATGTGTCTCAAGTTAAACCACTCACTTATGAGCCTTCACAGTTTCCTCCAGAAAATGAAATGGGAGTTGTGACCTATCCCTATAAACCTGAGGAAGATCTTAATCTCTTGTTCCAGAAAATAGAAAAAGTACACATGTCCCAGGGAATCAGGGGCCTTTTCTGAATAATTCTTTTAGCCTGCTGTCTATGTTACTACACTGTTTTAAAAATGATTCAATTACTTTTCATGAGATATCTTTACCTCAAATTAACAAAAATGAAAAGTAACCTCATTGTCAATTACCATTACTATTAATTTTGACTTTTGTCTTTGCAATCCTTTTGCTAAATTAATATCTTCTAGGCTACAAGGATTCCTACTACTTCCACATGATGGAATGACATCATGTTCTCTGCTCCTAGGGTCCTTAGGATAGGCTTCCAGAGATTATTATTACAAGTAGGCAGGGACTACAGTCCTATCTCAGCTTTGAAGAAACTACAGAAACAGATCTCCATCCTTAAAACATCCCCTAAAGAATAAGGGAATAAAGTGACATCAGAAACATGGCAAAGTGAGAGACATCCCCAGATCTCTCCCCTTGTAACAACATAAAGCTGAACATCTAAAACTCAACAATAAATGGCCAACCTGCACACCAGCACCTCTGAGCGTGGGATCTGTGCATAAGAGCACCACAGGTCAGAACACGGAAGTCAGATGGTAGACTGGGAGAAACAAAGAAGCTGCCTCTTGCAGCCGGAGCTCCCTGCAGGGAGGAAGAGGGAAGAAGGGGTTTCAGGTTCCCTGAACAGCCCTGCAGGAGAGAGCTGTGAGCTCCACACAGAGACTGTGCCCATGGATCAGGGCAGAAATCAGGGAAGTGGGGACGGCAGAGAAGCAACAGTTGGTAATTACCAGCCGCTGTTGCAAAACACGAGGATGAGCCACAGCACCCATCCTCCAACCTAGAGGACCCTTACCCCCATATTTTCCAAGACCAAACACCACAGGGGAAACTGAGCAAATGCTACTGAAACTGTCACTAACATTGAAAGGGACTGAGATTGAGGGTAGCAAGCATGATTGAATATCTATTAGAAAAAAAAGGCATTATTAAAACTTTATATAAAGCAGGGAACAAAGAGGTTTAGAAGTCACCTACTGGAAACTAAAAGAAAGGGGTCTTCTTTGCAACAGGCTATAGACAGACCTTTATATAATAAATCTTTTTTTCTGGAAAAAAAGCAAAATACATTTCAATTAATGCCCAGGTGGATAATTAGTCCATTAAACACCATGAACAACCAAAGTGACAAGGCAGTTCATAAAAAAAGAGAAAAATCTCTATAAAATAAGCTCAAAGATATAAAAATGTGACATAAATGACAGAGAATTCAGGACGGTACTTCTGAAAAAACTCAGTGAGATCTAAAACAATTCATATCAACAATTTCACGAATTGAAAAAATAACTAGATGAGCAGAATGAGTTCTTTAGCAAAGAGATTGAAACCCTCATAAAGAACCAAATAGGACTTCTGGAGATGAAGAACACACTGCAAGAGACGAAAAATAAATAGCAAGCATGGGAAACAAAATGGAGGAGGGAAATAAAACGAAATGGAGGAAAGGATCAGTGATATCAAAGACAGAAATCTAGAGATAAATCAGAAGAAAGAATAGAGAAACCAAAGAATGAAAAATAATGAAAGAGAAATACAAGAACTAGCTGATACTATCAGGAGAGGAAACATAAAAATAAAGGGCACTTTTAAAGGGAGGGAAAAAAGCAGGGATTAGAAAGCATTTTTAAACAAATAGTGGATAAGAATTTAAGACAAATGGTAGATGAGAATTTCCTAAATCTAAGGAATTCAGGAAGTCAACAGAACATCCAATTATCTCAACCCAAAAAGACCTTCGCCAAGACATCATATTAAAATTATCAAAAATCAATGACAAAGAAGAATTCTCAGGGCAGCCAGGGAAAAGAAGATAGTATCCTATAAAGGAAAACCCTTTAGATTAGTGTCGGACTTCTCAGCACAAACCTTACAAGGCAGAAAGGAATGGAATCAAATATTCAAACTATTAAATTAAAGAACTACCAGCCGAGAATAATGTATCCAGCTAATCTCTCCTTTAGATATGAAGGAGAAATAAAGACCTTTCCAGACATACAAAAACTGAGGGAATTCTCCACTATGTGCCTGCATTACAGGAAATACTGAAAGGGGTCAGCTCACCTAAAACAAAATGACAAGAAAAAAATACATAACTATGTGTAAAGCAACTAGCAGGCAGATAGAAGTAGAGGACTACAACCCTTAGTAAGAACAGGGCATCATAAGCTTAAGCAATAAGAAGAGATTTGCTATAGCAAAATAGTAATGAACGTTCAGCATACATAGGGACAAATTGAGACAACAATGACAGAAAAGGGGAGGAATCAAAGATCAATATCCGAAAAGGTGAATGAAGATAAAGCACGTGCAGAAGAAAATGGACTAATATATATTAGTCCAAAGACAAGTATATATATATATATAACTCTCCTCTACATATTCATAATGGTAACTCCACGCCAAAGATTCGGAACTGAAGTATATAACATAAAACAAGGAAAACCAGAGGGAAAGCCCACAAAACTCAATCAAAATACAAAAAACAGACACACAAGGACAAGGAAGCAATGGGAACACTGAGTTACCAGAAAGCAAAACATAAAATGGTTGTAGAAAAACCTCATATTTCAATAATCACCCTCATTTTTCAAAAATCGCACATTTCAATAAATGTGAATGGACTGAACTCACCAATCAAAAGGCACAGAGTTGGGGGAAAAAAAAAAAAACATATGCTGCCTCCAGGAGACACATCTCAAGTCCAAAGACAAATATAGACTCAAAGTGAAAAGGTGGAAAATGATATTTCAAGCAAATGCCATTCAGAGAAAAGTGGGAGTAGCAGTACTAATATCGGATGAAATAGACTTCAAAATAAAAAAGGTAAAGAAAGATACTGAGGGACACTTCATAATGATAAAGGAAATCAAACACCAAGAAGACATGACACTTATTAACATATATTAACATATATTAACATATTATGTTTGTCAATTTTATTAAACTCCTCAAAGAAACAGGTATTTGTTTCATTTATTTTTTCTTTTTTTTTGTTGTTGTTGTTTTCAATTTCATTTATGTCCACTCTAATTTTGATTATTTCTTAATAACACTTAATAACATATATTAACATATATGCTCCAAAAAGGGAGCCCCAAAACATATAAAGCAATTAATAACATAATTAAAGGGAGAAACAGACCAAAACACTATCATGGTAGGGGATCTAAATACCCCACTGTAGGATATGGACAGATCATCCAAACAGAAAATCATAAGGAAATAACATCCTTAAACGTCACATTAGACCAACTGGACATAACTGATATTTACAGAGATTTTCATCCAAAAATGGCTATATTTTTCTCTAGTGCACATGGAACATTCTCAAGGATTGACCACATAGTGGGATACAGAGATAGCCTCAACAAGTATAAGAGGGTTGAAATCATACCAACCATATTCTCTGGTCATAATGCTTTGAAGCTGGTGATCAACTGTAAAAAGAAAGCAGGAAGAATCACAAATACATAGAGATTAAACAACATGCTGCTGAAGAATGACTGGGTCAGAGAAGAAATAAGAAGAGAGATTAGAGATACATAGAAATGAATGATAATAATAGTACAACACATCAAACTTTTGAGACACGGCAATAGCGGTCATAAGAGGAAAATTCATATCATTACATACCTGTCTCCAAAAGCAAAAACCAGCCCAAATAAACAACCTAACACTTCATCTTAAAAGCTAGAAAAGGAAGAACAATTGAAGCCTAAAGTCAGCAGAAGGAAAGAAATAATCAAAATTAGAGTGGACATAAATGAAATTGAAAACAACAACAACAAAAAAAAAGAAAAAAATAAATGAAACAAATACCTGTTTCTTTGAGGAGTTTAACTAATATCGAACAAAATAGACTTTAAAATTAAAAAGTTATGGAAATTGAAACAATCATCAAAAACCTACCAAAAAGTAAAAGTCCAGACCAGATGGCTTCACCAATGAGTTCTACCAAACATTCAAAGATTTAATAACTATTCTCCTCAAACTCTTTCAAAAAATTGAAAAGGGGGCAATACTTCCCAACTCTTTTTATGAGGACAATATTACAGTGATACCAAAACCTGGTAAAGATAACACAGACAAAAACGAAAACTACAGACCGATATCTCTCATGAACACAGATGCAAAAATTCTAAATACTTGTGAAGATACTTGTGAACCGAATACAGTAACATATTAAAAAGATTATACAGCACGATCAAGTGGGCTTCATCCCAGAGCCACAGCAATGGTTCAACATACGCAAATCAATTCATATGATACACTACAAAAACAAATTAAAAAATAAGAATCATATGATCATATCAATAAATGCAGAAAAAGCCTTCGACAAGATACAGCATCCATTTATGATTAAAACACTTAACAAAATCATTATAGAAGGAAAGAACTTTAACATAATAAAGACCACATATGGCAAACCCTCAGCCAACATTATACTTAATGGTGAAAAACTAAAAACTTTCCCTCTAATATCAGGAACAAGACAAGGCTGTCCACTATCACCACTGTTATTCAATATAACATTGGAGGTCCTAGTAAGTGCAATCAGGCAAGAGAAAGATATAAAAGGCATCCAAACAGCAAATGAAGATTCGGATTTTCACCATTTGCAGATGACATGATTCTCTGTATAGAAAACCCTAAAGACTCCAGACGAACACTACTAAAAACAATAAGCAAATACGGTAAATTGATGTTCAAAAATCCATAGCGTTCCTATACTCTAATAATGAAGTATCAGAAAAAGATGTAGAAAAAATAATTCCTTTTGCAATTGCAACAAAAGGAATAAAATACCTAGGAATTAATCTACAAAACATGTGAAGGAACTATATAATGAAAACTACAAGACCCTATTAAAAGAAATAGAAGAAGATACAAAGAAATGGAAAGATATTCCATGTTCTTGGATTGGAAAAATCAACATAGTTAAAATGTCCTTATTATCTAAAGCATTTTGCAGATTTAATGCAATCCTAATCAAAATCCCATTGGCATTTTTTACAGAAATAGAACAAAAAATCATCAGATTCGTATGGAAACACAAAAGGCCCAGAATTGCTAAAGCCATCCTGAGAAAAAAGAACATGGCATCACTCTGCCTGACTTCAAACTATACTACAAAGAGACAATAGTCAAAACTGCATGGTATTGACAGAAAAAGAGACACACAGACCAGTGGAAAAGAATCGAGATTCCACAAGTAAACCCATGTATATATGGGCAAAAAATTTTCAACAAAACAGCCAAAAAATTACAGCGGAGAAAGGAAAGCCTCTTCAATAAATAATGCTGGGAAAACTGAAAAGCCACCTGCAAAAAAATGAAACTGGACTGTTATCTATCACCACACACCAAAATTAACTCAAAATGGATTAAGGACCTGAATATAAGATCTGAAACAATAAATTGTATAGAAGAAAACATAGACTAAATTGACATGGATCTTTGACTCTTAAAGAGGATTTTATGAATTTGACCTCAAAGGAAAGGGAAGTAAAAGCAAAAATAAATGAATGGGGCTACATCAAACTAAAAAGCTTCTGCACAGCAAAAGAAACCATCAACAGGGTAAAAAGACAACCATCCGAATGGGGTAATATGTTGGGAAGCAATGCCTCCAATAAGGGCCTAATATCCAAAATATACAAAGAATTCATACAACTCAATAACAATAAAAAACAAATGATCCAATCAAAAAATGGGCAAAGGACCTGAACGGAAACTTCTCCCAAGAGGACATACAAATGGCCAACAAATATTTGAAAAGATGCTCAACATCGCTAGCTATTAGGGAAATGGAAATCAAAACTACAATGAAATATCATTTCACACCTGTTAGAATAGCTATAATCAATAGGACAAGTAAGAACAAATGTTATTCATACACTGCTGGTGGGACTGCAAATTGGTGAAGCCACTATGGAAAACAGTATGGAAGTTCCTCAAAAAACTAAGAATTGATCTACCATATGACCCAGCAATCTCTGTACTTGGTTTTTACCCCAAAGACTTGAAAACTCATATCTGAAAAGATATTTGCACTCCGATGTTCATATCATCACTTATATGTGGGATATAAACCTTAAAGTAACAAATGAACAGGACAAACAAACAGAGAGTCATGGATATGGACAATATACTAGTGATTAATAGAAGGGAGCGGGGAGGGTTAGAGGGAGGTGGATGGGGTCAAAGGAGTCAAATATGTGGTGACAGAAAGAACTCTAACAATGGGAAGTGAATATGGAATGCTAAATATTTATGCCTTACTGTTAAATTGTACTGGATTTTGTTAACCAATGCCATCATAAAAATAAATAAATAAATAAATAAAAATAAATAAATAAATAAATAAATAAACAAACAAACAAACAAACAGACAGACAGACAGACAGATAGATAGATAGATAGATAGATAGATAAATTAATTAATTAAACAAAAGAAAAAGAATAAGGGAATAAAATCTCAGGGGGTATTATGTAGGGAGGAGGTAAGAAAATTAAAATGTTAATCAAGCCACATTAAGAGACTGCAATATGCTGATCAGCCCTGCAGCCAGACCAGGAAGACACCTGCAGAACAAAGGAAGATTTCTGCTGGGATTGCTAACAGCCCATTTCCCCACACCCTATGGAAGGGGAAACAGGAACAAAAGAATCTTTAAAGTGGCTGCCCTATACAAATAAAATTGTTCATTCCCTATGGCTAAAACCATGGGGAACTTATAGATTAAAGGCTGGGAACTGCCAGCAGGCCTTTCCCCTTCCTCACTGTATGTCCATATTAAAGGAAATGGGAACTAAAGAATGATATATAAACTGAATTCCCTGAACACTTGGGCGTCCCTCTCACTCTCTGTCTCTTGAGAAGAGACCAAGCTGTAATGTCTGTGGAGCATTACCTCTTTTCTAATAAACTTTCCTTTTGACTCTAAAAAAAGAGAACTACCCTGTAGCCTAGCAATTGAACTTCTGCGTATTTACCCGAAAAATCTAAAACACTAATTCAAAAAAACACATGCACCCTTATGTTCACTGTAGTATTATTTACAGTAGCCAAGATATGGAAGCAACCTAAATGCCCTTCAATAGAGCATTGGATAAAAAAGAAAAGTGGGATATATACATACAGGAATATTACCTGACAATAAAAAGAATAAAATCTTACTATTTGCAACAATGTGCATGGACCTAGAGGGTATTATGCTAAATGAAATAAGTCAGACAGAGAAAGAAAAATACCATATGCTTATATATAGAATCTAATGAAAATAAAAGAAGGAAAAAT
>NW_006442490.1:1070235-1071867 GCF_000325575.1 Pteropus alecto | reverse complement strand
AAAAGGTGAAGGGATGAAGTACAAATTGGTAGTTACAAAATAGTCAAGTGGTTGTGAAGTACAGCATAGGGAATATAGTCAATAATATTGTAATAACTATTTATAGTGCAGGGGAGTACTAAACTTAAAGGAGGGACTATTTTGTAAGTTATATAAATGTCTAACCATTATGCTGTACACCTGCACCTAACATAAAACATTATTGACTGTCAACTACAATTAAAAATAAATATTTTTTTAAAAATTAAAAAAAGAAAAAGAAAAAGCATTTGACAAAATTCAACACCCATTCATGGTAGAAACTCTAAGTAAACTAGGCGTAGAGGAGAATTTTCTCAATTTGATAAAGACTATCTACAAATAACTTAAAGCTAACATCATACTGAATGATAAGAAACTCAAAGCTTTCTAAGATCAAATAGAAAGCAAGGTGTCCGCTCTCACCATTCTTTCATACTGGAAGTCCTTGCTAATACAATAAGGCAAGAAAAGGGTAAAAAAAAGGTATACAGATTTGGAAGGAAGACATAAAACTGTGTTTGTAGATGACTTGATTGTCTATATAGAAAATTCAAAAGAATCGACAAAAAGACTGGGAATTAATAAGTGATTATAGGAAAGTTGTAGAAGACCATAGTAATATACAAAAGTCAACTGATTTCCTATATACCAACAATGAATAAGTGGAATTTCAAATTAAAAACACAATACCATTTATATTACTACCTCAAAAAATTAAATACTGAGGTATAAATCTAACAAAATATGTACAAGATTTATATGAGAAAAACTACAAAACTCTGATGAACAAAATCAAAGAGGAAATAACTAAATAAAGAGATATTCCATGTTCATGGATAGGAAAACAATATTGTCAAGATGACAGTTTTTCCCAACTTGATCTACAGAGCCAGTGCAATCCCAATCAAAATCCCTGCAAATGACTTGACAAACTGATTCTTAAGTTTATATAGAGAGGCAAAAGACTCAAAATAGCCAACACAATATTGAACAAAAATACCAAAATTAGAGTACTAACACTACCTGACTTCAAAACTTACTATCAAGCTTCAATATTCAAAGCACTGTATCATCAGTGAAAGAACAGACAAATAGATCAGTGGTACAGAATAAAGTGCCCAGAAATAGGCCCAGAAGAATATATTCAACTGATCTGTAACAAAGAAGCAAAGGCAATCCAATGGAGCAAAGATAATCTTTTCAATAAATAGTGCTGGAACAATGATGCAAGGACATCCACATGCAAAGAAGGAATCTAGACACAGGACTTACACCCTTTACAAAAACTAACTCAAAATGGATCATAGACCTAAATGTAATATACAAAACTACAAAACTCCTAGAAGATAAAAAGGATAAAACCTAGATGGTCTTTGTTATGGTGATGGTTATTTAAATATAACACTAAAGATACAGTCCATGAAAGAAATAATAAGCTAGACTTCATTAAAATTAAATATTTTGCTTTGTGTAAGACACTGTCAAGAGAATGAAAAGACAATCCACAGACTAGGAGAAAATATTTGCAAAAAATATATATCTGATAAAGCACTATCATCTAAACAATATAAAGAATTCTTAAAACTCAATAATTAGGAAAAAAAAGCAACC
>NW_006442490.1:1068100-1069911 GCF_000325575.1 Pteropus alecto | reverse complement strand
AAATGCAAAGGCATAAAACTCCTAGAAGAAAATCTAGATGACCTTGGGTATGGTAATACCTTTTTAGATACATCAAAAACATGATTCATGAAAGAAATAATTGACAAACTGGACTTCAATAAAATTAATAACTTCTGCTCTGCAATAGACAATACCAAGAGAATTAGAAGACAAGCCACAGACTTGGAGAAAATATTTGCAAAAGACACATGTGATAAAGGACAGTTATCTAAAATATACAAAGAACTCTTAAAACTCAACAAAAACTAACAACCTGAATAAAAAATGGGCCAAAGACCTTAACAGACACCTCACCTAAGAAGATATATGGATGGCAAATAAGCATATGAAAAGATATGAGCTACCAAGACATGAACAGACATGAGGAAGCTCAAATGCATATTACTAAATGAAAAAAGCCAATCTGAGAAGACTATATACTGTATCATTCCAATTATACGATGTTCTGGAAAAGACAAAACTATGGAGACAATAAAAAAAAATCAGTGGTTGCTACAGGTGGGGGAGGGTAGGGGGACAAATGCATAGGCAGAGTATAGAGGATATTTAGGGCAGTGAAAATACTCTGTATGATATTACAATGATGGATGTTTGTCATTATACTTTTGTCCAAACCCATAGAATGTATAACACCAAGAGTGAACCCTCAGATTAACTATGAACTTTGGGTGATTATGTGTTAATGTAAGTGCATCCTTAGTAAAACAAAAAAACAAAAAAACAAAAACCAAAAAACAAAAAAAGAAACAACTTGACCACTCTACTGAGTGATGTTGATAATGGGGGAGGCTACATAAGTGTGGGGGTAGGGGATCTATGGAAAATCTCTGTACTCTCTTTTTAATTTTCAAAAAAAAGGTATACAGATTTGGAAGGAAGACATAAAACTGTGTTTGTAGATGACTTGATTGTCTATATAGAAAATTCAAAAGAATCGACAAAAAGACTGGGAATTAATAAGTGATTATAGGAAAGTTGTAGAAGACCATAGTAATATACAAAAGTCAACTGATTTCCTATATACCAACAATGAATAAGTGGAATTTCAAATTAAAAACACAATACCATTTATATTACTACCTCAAAAAATTAAATACTGAGGTATAAATCTAACAAAATATGTACAAGATTTATATGAGAAAAACTACAAAACTCTGATGAACAAAATCAAAGAGGAAATAACTAAATAAAGAGATATTCCATGTTCATGGATAGGAAAACAATATTGTCAAGATGACAGTTTTTCCCAACTTGATCTACAGAGCCAGTGCAATCCCAATCAAAATCCCTGCAAATGACTTGACAAACTGATTCTTAAGTTTATATAGAGAGGCAAAAGACTCAAAATAGCCAACACAATATTGAACAAAAATACCAAAATTAGAGTACTAACACTACCTGACTTCAAAACTTACTATCAAGCTTCAATATTCAAAGCACTGTATCATCAGTGAAAGAACAGACAAATAGATCAGTGGTACAGAATAAAGTGCCCAGAAATAGGCCCAGAAGAATATATTCAACTGATCTGTAACAAAGAAGCAAAGGCAATCCAATGGAGCAAAGATAATCTTTTCAATAAATAGTGCTGGAACAATGATGCAAGGACATCCACATGCAAAGAAGGAATCTAGACACAGGACTTACACCCTTTACAAAAACTAACTCAAAATGGATCATAGACCTAAATGTAATATACAAAACTACAAAACTCCTAGAAGATAAAAAGGATAAAACCTAGATGGTCTTTGTTATGGTGATGGTTATTTAAATATAACACAAAGATACAG
>NW_006442490.1:1051088-1067088 GCF_000325575.1 Pteropus alecto | reverse complement strand
AGGTATGTGTTTATTTTTTTCCAAATTGACAATAGACTTTTAGCATTCAATTCTCAGAGAATGAAGTCTAAGATTTATATACTAGAAACTATAAACAGTGTTAGCTAATGAGGTGTTAGGGCTTAGTGAGTGGGTGGGAAAAATTGGTTTAGCCCTTCCCTGAAAGCTATACCCTGACTTCTGTGGACATTTCACCAATGCAAAAACCCACCTCTGTGCTGCCTTCAGGATGAAAAATATTGTTTGGCTTTAGTAAAACAAAAAAACAAAAAAACAAAAACCAAAAAACAAAAAAAGAAACAACTTGACCACTCTACTGAGTGATGTTGATAATGGGGGAGGCTACATAAGTGTGGGGGTAGGGGATCTATGGAAAATCTCTGTACTCTCTTTTTAATTTTCTTGTAAACCTAAAACTGCTCTAAAAAAAAATAAAGTCTTTAAATTAAAATTTTTTTCGCTATCAAGCAAAAATCAGAATTTAGGAAAACTTATCTTCCACTATGAGTTTGACAGCTTCCCAATACTTAAAAGCTTTTATGATGAGAATGTGATGGTACTAATATAAAGTAAATCCTCACTTAATGTCATTGAAAGGTTCTACAACAAAGAAACTCGTTTTACCACGGGCTAATTGAGATAAACAAGATTTAAGTTCCTACAGCATCTCATGGACATTATATTGAAACGATATTTGAACAAAGTAATGTTATTCAAGGACCTGCTGTATAAAGGAAGTGTCGTTGACCTTGGCAGATCAGCATAACTCAGTAAGCTAATACTTTTCAAATGACTGATGCAGTATGATATAAAATCACACAATGGCTAAAGGTTCACTCAAAACGCAAGAAACATTTGATTGTAACCAGAAATAAGAAGTTGATTGTTGCTAACCTTTAAAGAAACTTGTCAAAATTTTGTGTAGTATCAGAAAAAAACAGCCTTAATTATCTAAACAAAAAGTATTAAAACACTGTTCTTTTCCCAACTGTATATTTGTGTGAGGCCGAGTTTTCATCAGTCTAACCAGACTGTATGCAGAAGAAGATATGAGAATCCAGCTGTCTACTATTAAGTCAGAAATTAAAGAGATTTGCAAAAATGTAAAACAATACCACTCATCCCTCTGAAGTATTTTGTTTTGGAAAAAATACATGTGAACATGTGACAATTTTATTATTATTAACTTCAAATGAAATAGTAAATAAAGTTTTTTAAATCTCCAGTTTTATTTTCTAATACAAACTAACTCAAAATGGATCATAGACCTAAATGTAATATACAAAACTACAAAACTCCTAGAAGATAAAAAGGATAAAACCTAGATGGTCTTTGTTATGGTGATGGTTATTTAAATATAACACTAAAGATACAGTCCATGAAAGAAATAATAAGCTAGACTTCATTAAAATTAAATATTTTGCTTTGTGTAAGACACTGTCAAGAGAATGAAAAGACAATCCACAGACTAGGAGAAAATATTTGCAAAAAATATATATCTGATAAAGCACTATCATCTAAACAATATAAAGAATTCTTAAAACTCAATAATTAGGAAAAAAAAGCAACCTAATTTAAAAAGTAGGCCAAAGATCTTAAGAGATACCTCTAAAAAGAAGATACACAATGGCAAATAAGCAAATAAAAGATGCTTTACATCAGTGGCATTAGGAAATGCAAATTAAAATAAGATATCATTACACACTTACTAGAATGGCTAAATTTCAAAACATTGACAACACCAAATGCTAGTGAGGATGTGAAGCAGTAGGAACTCTCATATACTGCTAGTGGGAATGCAAAATGATGCCGTCACTTTGGAAGACAGTTTGGCAGTTTCTTATGAAATATACTTTTACCATGTGGTCCAGCTATTGTACTCCTTGGTATTTACCCAAAGGTTTTGAAACTTAAGTCCGGAAAAAAAAAAAAAAAAAACCCTGTTTGCAGATTTTTTTAGCAGCTTATTAATTGCCAAAACTTGGACGCAACCAGATGTCCTTCAGTAGGTAAATAGATACACTGTGGTACATACAGACAATGAAATACTATTCATTGCTAAAGAAATGAACTATCAATCTATGAAGAGACTTGGTGGAAACTTAAATGGCTATTACTAAGTGAAAGAAGCCAATCTGGAAGGTTATTTACTATATAAGTCCAACTATATAACATTCTAGAAAAGGCAAAACTATGGAGACAATAAAAAGATCAGTGGTTGTCAGAAGTGGGAGAGAAGAGAGATGAAAAGACAGCACAGAGAGTTTTGATGGCAATGAAACTACTCTGTATGATATTATAATCTTGGATATATGTTATTATACATTTGTCCAAATGCATAGAATGAACACAACACCAAGAGTAAATACTAAGGTAAACTATACACTTTGGGTGATTATGATGTGTCAATGTAGATTCATCCTTGGGGAAAAAAATATACCATGCTTATGAGTGATGTTGATAATGCAAGAGGCTATTCATCGGTGGGGGCAGGAGATATATGAGAAATCATGGTCTTTCCTTTAGATTTTATTGTGAACCTAAAACTGCTCTAAAAAAAATAAAATCTTAAAAATTAAAGAGTCATCTACAGCATTTTCTCACTGAGCTTAATTTTGTTCATGTCATTAATAACTTTGTCTTTCTAGGTTAGGATGGAGTTTTGAGTTTTTGTTTGTTCTAAATAAAGATTTTCTATCTCTAGGAAGAAATAGGATTTCTACTTAGATTCCTCACAGCATGTATCACAGTGAACTGCAACTTCTCTCTATAATTTTTAAGAGTATAAAAAAGTGCTGACACTACACTCTGCTCTACACTAACATCCAGGAAATCTGAAAATAATAATTTATAAGTAAATTACAAATTGTGTAAGACACTGTCAAGAGAATGAAAAGACAATCCACAGACTAGGAGAAAATATTTGCAAAAAATATATATCTGATAAAGCACTATCATCTAAACAATATAAAGAATTCTTAAAACTCAATAATTAGGAAAAAAAAGCAACCTAATTTAAAAAGTAGGCCAAAGATCTTAAGAGATACCTCTAAAAAGAGGATATACAGATGGCAAATAAGCATATGAAAAGATCCTTCACATTACATGTCATCAGAGAAGTGCAAAACAACAACAAAATATCACTACACAGCCATCAGGATGGCCTTAGAATTCTTTGGGCTATTAGAATGCCCCAAATCTAGAACACTGACAACAGTGAATGCTGACACAGATGTGGAGAAACAGGAACCCTCACACATTGCTGGTGGCAATGTTAAATGTTACAGGCACTTGGGAAAACGGTTTTGTAGCTTCTTACAAAACTAAACATACTCTTACCATAGAAGTCGAAAAGTTATGTCCACACAAAAAACCTGCACACAGATATTTATAATAGTTTTATTCATAACTGCCAAAACTTGGATGCAGACAGGATATCCCTTAGAAGGTGAATGAATAAACTGTGGTACATCCAGACAATGGAATATGATTCAGTCCTTAAAATAAATAAGCTATCAAGTCATAAAGACATGGAGCAATCTTAAATGCACATTACTAAGTGAAGGAAGTCAGTCTGAAAAAAAGCTACATACTGTGTGATTCTAATTACATGACATTCTGGAAAAGACAAAACTATGGAGACAATAAAAAAAAATCAGTGGTTGCTACAGGTGGGGGAGGGTAGGGGGACAAATGCATAGGCAGAGTATAGAATTAAATTATTTATGATAAATATGTTATTACTAATAATTTATTAATTTATAAGTTACATATATGTTCTAAGTGCTGGATTCATAGCAAAGATAATGTCATTGCTCAACTTAAATCTCCTCAGAGTGGCTTCCCATAGCCTTTAGGATAAAGTGTGTATCTTAACTTCACTTTCAAGATCCTTGATGATCTCATTCCCTCAAAACACCTTGCTTCATGTCACCTTCCTCCATCATATTCAATGCTCAGTTCCTTCACAGCATCATGCGTCTTTACACCCGTTTTACTTTCTGCCTGAAAACCATCTCTCTTGTCCTTTGGATCCCAATTTACATTTAACTTCCTTCTAGAAGCTTTCTTGCTCCCCCAATTCTGAATTTAATCCCATTCTATAATCTCCTATAGACCTCTGTTCTTCTCTCATCATGGCACTTGTCATACTGCATTGTAATTGCTTCTTTTAGCCTCTGTCTTCCCCCACTCAAGGGTGTAATCTTCATGAGAGCACAGAAAAAAACCATTCTTGTTCATCATTATATTTCTAGTACTTAGTAAAGTACTCCTCTTAGTAAGTGATTAATAAATATTTCTTGAATGAATGGTAAATTAAGCAATAAAATGCTGTGCAATATATGTATTAAAATATTAATAATAGGACATCAGCAAAAATTTCAGAGTAAGGACCTGGGAAAATTCTCTCCTCCACAAAAGCAGTGAGAAAACTGTTAAAAATTCTCAGAATCAACTTTTTCATACCTCTGGACATCAAGGAAAAGGCTGCAGCAATCCAAAAAGCATCTATTCAAGAAAATGGCCAAATCTCAGTAAGAACAGTGAGCATTCTACCATGTCAGTATTAGTCTGATACCAAAATTAGACAAAGACATCACAAGAAATGAAAACTACAAAGAAATATCACTTATGAAGGTAGTAAAAAATCCTTAAAATACTAGCAAGCCGGATCTAGTAATATATCCTTGAATTTAGACCCCTGCTTCACACCACATACAAAAATTAACTCAAAATGAACAAAAACCTAAATTGAAGTGCTAAAACTATAAAACTCTTAGCAGAAAATATAGGTGCAAAGTTTTGTGATCTGGGATTTATTTGGCGATGATTTCTTTTTTAGCAATGGTTTTCTTAGATATGACGCTAAAAGCACAAGTGACCAAAGAAAAAATACAAAATTGGACTTTATAAAAATTAAAGCACTTTCATGCTTCAAAGGACACTATTAACAAAGTGAAAAGACAATCTACAGAATGGGAGATAATATTTTTAAAACATATATCTGGGTAAGAGTCTAGTATTCTGAATATCTAAAGAAATCTTACAACTCAACAATAAAATAATATTCTCTACATGGGCACAGTCTGATGAACCCTCTTATAGTTTGTCCCTTATCTGATACTGACAAATAAGCAGCTGTACTTAATTTCTCATAGCTTGTTGCTATTCATGTGTCTGTTCCTATTCATCATGCACAATTAAAACTTGAATCTGATTTAAGATGTAGTTTCTGGGAATGCACAGTATATAAGACCAGGACTGACTACCATGCACCCTGACACTGAACCCCAAACCATATACAACAATGTCCCTGCCACATAGTATGTTACGTCAGAAGAGCCCAACTTTGGATCTTATTTTACTTGCTGTCATTATCACCGTTGTTAAATTCTGACAGGCTGAAGGAGTACTAGATGAGTTAAAAGAGAAAAAAGTGTTAGAGTGCAACATATATCATTTTCATACTCTATTTCTCATACAAATATTTTTTTAAAAACACTGCATTTATCCAGGCACCATTCCTAAAATTGTATGGGAAGCTGTGTACCTGCTGGGCATCAGCACAGTTTCAAGATTGTTCTGACTGTAACTTCAGTAAATCCATTATCTGCAGTCCATCTAAATAAAGACATAGTCTCTGACCAATACCTTGGGTCTCTGCTGATTGCACTGCACTGTAGACAGACCTCTGCTGATTGGTTTTAGCACAAGTTATAATCTAAATGGCTCAGAAACACTTCTGAGATGAATTTTGAAAAGGACATGATTGAAAGAAGATAAAAAATCAGGTGAATTGAGAAGAGTTGTAACCCCTGAACAGAAATAGCACAAAAAGAATTGTCTTGTGCATTTTCCTCTGTGACAGCACAGCACTGAACATTGCTATCATTCAGACTCCTTCAGTCTACAGATTTATTTTCACTCCCTCCTCCAATCTCTCCTTTTGATCAGTTCTTTAAATGTCAGTCATGATTTCTTATACCTTGAATTGGCTTCTCTCTTTGCTTATTCTATTAATGAGGCAATAATATTTGGCAGCTTGTGATTTTTCCCCCTAACATATGCACATCTCCAGCTGCCCAATAAAACTTTTGGCATCATCTAAAACTGGCTTTCTCCTGCTTGCTTCCATTTGTCTAGACTCATAGACACATGGATATCAGCACTGGCAGGGACCATGTGATCAGCTAGGGCAATTCTACCTTTTATAGTCAGGAGACTGAGGTTCAGGGAAGGGCAGGGACTTACATATGGCCTTCTTCTGGGAGTGTTGGGTATGCTCAGGGAATTCCACCTCAGTTGAATTTTACTCTCAGCAAACAGATTCAGAAGCTTCCCAAACACAATATATTCTAAACTCAAACAGAAATGGTATCTAGATGAATTGCTATTTTATATCATACATGCTCTGCTGCCCCACCATTAGTGTGAATAATTGAAATATAGTTGTTCATTGTTTAATAGATCATCCAAGAACTGAGGAAATTCCAGACTAAGTTCATGAATTACGTATGGTAGGAATTCCTATAACTAACACTTTGGTTGGATATAGCTCTTTACTCTTTATAAAGCACTAGTCCATATTATGTTATCACATTGGAGCTTTGTAATCAGCCCTGTGAAGTAAGATATTATGCCTATTTTTATTCGCCAAGTGAAGTTCCAAGAGGTTAAGTGATTGCCCAAGGCCACACGGCTAGTAAAACAGAGCCTTGAAAGCAGGACCTAGAACTCCAAACCCTAACATGCTTATATAGTCTCTACTTGAGGAAACCTTTTTGGGATACCTGAGGATCAAAGATTCAGCTAGCTGAAGTTAATTACATAAGAAACTGTGGTCTTCAAGAAAATGCAAAAAGAATGAAAAGCAAGAGAAATAGCTCTAGCCACGTGTTTCATCTATTTATCTTTTCACAGTGAATGCTTTCAAGTAATACCCATATTGCATGAATCTTCAGTTGGACATGGGGGTTAAAAGTGGGGCCCATTTTTAATTTATGCTGAAGAATAATGAGAACTTTACGTGAAATGTATCTTAGGAGCCCTAAATTTGAACTTTAAAAAGCCATCTCTTATTCTTTCTGAGTCACTAAATTAGGGGTGGAAACATCCATGGCTGTGGTCCTAGCCCTGCTACTAGTATTTCTATTTTCTGAGCCTCAGTTTTCTTACCTACAAAATGAAGGAGATTAGACTAAATAATCACTTCCAACTGTGACATCTTAAAAGTCTATGGTTCTAAGAGCAAATTTCTTCACAAGAAATGAGAAGTAATTTCCCTTTCAAGTACAGGATGTCTCCTTTTCCCATCATTCTGCCACTTTGTCCCTGGAGGTTTTACAGTAGCCATAATAAAGTTAAGTAAGACTTGGACAAGAACTTTGTTCCTTGTGCCACATCTTTTAAAAGACTTCATAATTTAGCATAATGATGTGACAAATAATAGTGAAAAATAGGTAGCAGTCTAGGAGCCAATCGTGGGGTTCCTGATAGGCACCATGAGATCAGATAGGCTGCAATTTGTCAGGATTGCTGGATCTCAGAGCAGATTTGAGGGTCAGGACACAGAGATCCTCCCACTTGTTTCAAATGTCCTTTTATGGTGCCCATAATATTGTAAATAGAAATAGTCTCAGCTGTGCTTCTGACTTACCTTGGATAAATCATTTAACCTCTGCACAACACAGGAGAATTTGCAAAGCAAATTTGTTTCAAGGAGGAAAGGTATTTACAGCAAAAATCCCTGTTGTAACACCAAATCCTTCTTATGTGAAAATTACTTGCATAAAATTAGGGACTTCTATAACAAAATACGGGTGGACACAATTATGCTGGTTCCACAGCTTGTATGGCAGCTATACAACCCTACTTGGACTGGGGACACCTGAAACTTATTGCTTCACTTGAAGAAAAATCAAATTACTTCATTTTGGAGTCAATTTACAGGGAGTAAGAGCAGGGCCTCAAAGTCATAAGTCCAGACGAGGGCAAGTGTGATAAAGAAATGAGTTACTGTGAATATGACTAAAGAAGAAAGGGAGGAAAAGCAACACTTGGCTACACATAGCTAGTGATAATAATTCTTCCAGCTCTTCTAAGGAGTCAGACTTTTATCAAGAGGA
Source organism: Pteropus alecto (assembly GCF_000325575.1). Taxonomy (NCBI): domain Eukaryota; kingdom Metazoa; phylum Chordata; class Mammalia; order Chiroptera; family Pteropodidae; genus Pteropus; species Pteropus alecto. Next base: position 1,058,962 of record NW_006442490.1, on the reverse strand, counting down.
AGAGAAACAAAATCAGATTCTCATCCTTTACAACAAGGGCACAGGTACTACCAGCAGTAACACTGCCATGGAGAATGGGCAGCTCAGACACTGGATGTCCAACAGAAACATTGGGAAAAGACAGGATGATGATTAGCTTTTTATGTACTGATTTTCCTTTAGCAACTTTTGATTAACTGACAAATCAGCAGTCCTCTTGCTAGTGTCATGAAATCATATATCTGGCACCAAAGAGGGGGAACAAGACCAGACATATGAATGCTCTATCTGCTCAGTTTTATTAAAAACTCATTGTTTAGTGCTAAGATATATTACAAAAAATTGCTTTTCTAATAAAGGCAATCTCTTCATTCTCTGTTGGTTAGCTCTGTTCCGCTAATATACAAAACAGTATCTGTCCCATGTCTTGCCGTCCTGCCAGAGCTAATAATATACATGAGTCAGAAACGGATTGTTTTGATCCCAAAGTTGGCAGCCTGGCAACAAAAGAACACAGTAGCATTTAGGTTCTAAATCTTCTGCAAAAGACCACTGGGTAGGTCTCCCTTAAGAAAATGTCTCAAATATCAACTCCAAGACAAGGAATTTGGAATAATGAGTCAACACAAACATTTAAAAAGCAAGTGATTAAATAATCATAATAAATCACAGGAAGTAGAATGATTGCATGGAGTTAGCAATCAGTTGTCTGGATCACTCCACAAAAAGATTCCTTGTACCAAATGTCCAAAGAGCAAACCAAGCTATGAGGACTTCTCTGGAATCTTTTTGCTGTCATCTGCTTATTCACTTTCTTAGTCACTCATTTACCTAATGAGTCAACGCTCCCATCCTCTTTTCATGGGGTCCCCTCTCAGCAGGCGATCACTCTCCTATCCCTCTATCTTCCTACTCTTAAACTTATGTGCTCAAATATTGCTTTTCCCCTTCTCCTCACCTGCCTCCACACTCACGAATATGTTTACTTTGTAATGAGGACTTTACTTGAAATGTATCCTCCAAAAGAGTCACTCCTTATCTGGGTGGCTTTGTATATTGTCGACTGAAAAAGCTGGGGCACCCATGTGCTCTTCCTATCAAGAACTCTCTTCAGACCTAGTTTTCCTATCTCCGATTTTCTCCCATGTATTGATGTCATGAACGACATATCATTCCTTGTATTTGCTCTCAGGTTATAGGCTAGGCAACCTGGGCCAAGAGGCAAGGTTCTTGACTTGAGTCCCCCAAAAGGAAGTATATGTGATTTCACTCCTCTATGTCTCAGTTTCCTCATCTGTAGAATGGGGACAATAATGAGTTCCACTTTATGTGGCTTTGGTGAGAGTTAAATTTAAAAGTCTATATAAAAAAGGCTTAGCATGACACCTGGTACATTACCTTTCCCCAGATCCTTATTGCATGTCCGCTCTCTCAATCGACCCCCTAATCTTACCTAAATTTTTAAAAGTGACGCAGGGTACTTCTTAACATTCTTTACATCCTTCCTATTGACTCTCTCTTACCATAGTTGTTTCCAGCTTTCCGTTCTTATCTGCATGTGTCTCTCCTCCCAAATCTAGTTCTGTGTCCTCACTGGTACAAGGATATGATGTGACTAAACAATTGCTAAGGGTCTTGCAAGCAGCACCACTATGGCCACAGTCTGTTTCCAACATTTCTTGGGCAACTAAATGTTATAATTACTCCCTCATAAACAGGTTAGATAATGATAGCACATCACACAAGAAATTGTCTTATAAAAAATTCTTAATGGGGTGGCTCCATAGTGTAGTGGTTAGCATGCCTGCTTTACACACAGAAGGTCCTGAATTTGTGCCCCAGGTGGAGCCACGGACCATACCCCGGGGGTGCCAGGCCCCAGGTGCATACCGCAAGCACATGGGAGGAGATGCCCCGCCTTCAGAGATACAGTTCTTAAGGGGAGACAGCAAAATCCTTAGGTCAGAGCTGGAAGTTGGTGGGGGGAGAGAAGTAAAGAGGGGAAAAAAAATTCTTAAGGACATTTTATCTGGTATTGGATTTTTCTCTGATCAGGGGAAAGTACAAGAGAAATAGTTAAACGAAAGACATTTGTCATTTCAATGAAAATCTCTAGAAAGCAAATACTTATTACTACAATCTAGACAAAGCCTTGGCCTTTTGATTAAAAACAGGAAACTGACACATGGTGCCTCCCTAACCCCAGGGAAACAAGCTTTCTAGGTTCTATTTATTTGCTTCGGAAAGTTTTATTGAGTTTCCACTTTGAGTCCACAACCTGTACTAAAGGCAAAGGAAAGGCACAAGGTTAGCTCTAATTCTCCCGGCATGCAAACAGCTATACTACATGTAAACAGCCACACCCCATGTCTGTGGTCTGTGTGACAATGCAGAACCATTTGGCCTTCTTACATCAGTTAAAGATCTGCCTCTGGAGATGAAACGCCTTGTAGCAAGTGTTCCCTTAAAAGGAAATTACAATCTGTTCTCACTAATACATTTTTCTTGAAGAAGTATGAGAAGAAAGAGAAGAGAGGAGGGGGAAAGGAAAGGAGTGAAAGGAAGGCGAAGATGAAGAAGAATTTAGACAGGAAACATAGTTACTTTCCAGGATATATTAATTTCAGATGAGAGCCAGAAGTCATTACATGAATCTCTGCTGTTACAAAGTTTATTTAAAACCATTCTAGACTCAATGAGCTTATTACCCAATTCTATTCCTACCAATTTAACTTCTACCAATCCAGCCTAGTAGCTTTAGGATTATATTTACCTGGTCATTTGACTTAGTATTTCCGTTAGAAATGTTCTATAAAAACACAGATTGGTTGTAGCTTGAATTTTCAAGCTATGTATCCAATTTGAGACAATGTGTGCATTTTACTCTGGAAGCTATCAATTAGCTATTTGCATGAAGTTTATGATTGAATATAACCTGAGTCTTGAAGGGCAATATGCTAAAAAGCCGTGCAATACCTTTTCTACCGGTGACTTTAATTACTACTCATAAAACTAAAGTAAAAAATTATTGATGATGTTCAGGTCTCTTACGTTAATTAGTTACGCATTCCCTAACAGGAGTCTAATTTTATAGGAAGTAGTTTATTAAGAAACAGGACCCATTCCCCTCCTCCCCTCCAAAACCATCTTTTTCCTTTTCTAGAAATAATCCAGGCCTCCAAGACTTATAAGCTCCTGTTTTCCAAACCTTCCATGTATGCAGGTGGTTGGTCCAATGTGGGAGACCTGACCCCTTCAGCCACCATGTTGTCCTCTTGCTGTTGGAGCCAGCTACAGTGGGGGTTGGGGACAGGCAATATAACAGAGTCTTTTCTTCCAGGATGGATGTAAGGATCTGGATGGTCTAGTACTGCACAGGACAGGGCTGTAGGCCATAGGATGAGTTCTAGAAGTGCCTAAAAAAGACTCTCTTCTCTCCATTGTTCCTCAGTCTCCACCTAAGCCCCAAGCTTCAGTGGTCACTTGCCACCAGTCATCTATTTCCCATAAATTCTGCCCTTACCTCTTTAGTGGTTGCAAGAGCCTGCATTCAGGTAGAACTCTTCTAGGATACTTTCCCTCATCTCCCCAGGCTAGATTAGACACTGCGCCTTGATCTGCATCCTTAAATTATCTGCATTAGTTTAATTAACCCTGACATTTTGGAAGTCTATCTATGTTTCTGTTGACTGTATCCCTCACTAGACCATGGATATTTTTAAGGGCAGGTGCTGGCTTTTTTTCATCTTTCTATTCATATCACATGATCCAGTACAGAACATATATAAAGTACTCAACAAATACTCATTGACTATATGGATGAAACTGTGACACTGGTAATATCGGCTATTGCCAAAGAGTCCGGCAAGCATTTGCTAGTGCAGAGAAATCTTATTAAATAAAGTCAGTTGCCTGAAATTAACCAGGTAACAAAAGAAGCTTCATGCACATTGTCAAACATTTAAAATATAATATTTAAACGTTCTTTCCTATCCATATTTTTAAGCATTAGTTTAATTAACCCTGACATTTTGGAAGTCCTAGAAATAATCAGGATCATTAGTGTCAGCCTGACAAAGGTATGCAGAAAGTTTCTGTAACATAGCCCAAACTGCTTTCACAAGATTGTCTGGAAATAAATAGCTCACTGTGAAATTTATGACTTGCTTTATATATTAATCAATGGTACAGTGGTGCTCTAACAAGGTTAAAAGTGTTTTCTGATTTCCATTATAAAGATAATTTCAATCAAGCAGCCTAACAGTCTAACAGTGTAGGTCATTATATAATTCAATTCTACTAATGACTGTGGCACGCATGCAAACAAGAGAATAAAAGAGGCTGAGAGAGTAAACCTAGAAAAAATGCTTTATGAAAAAAACAATAATAATTTGCATCTTGCATTTTCAGTGACCTTTGTAGTACTCCTCTGCAAATAAAATAGAATCATTCTTCATGGCCCCACAGATACCTTTTGTTCCTGCCCATCCATTTCATGTAAATTATATATGCTGAACTTTAATTGGCTATAACTGGAGCACATTTTGAGCAACATTTTCATATTGATTTGCTTAGACTTGTGCAAGAGCCTAAGCAGGGAGAAATAAGGCTGCCAGTTTCTATTCACTATTTCTATAGAGAGACTTATTTCAGATGTTCCCCAAGCCTCAATTGCATATTTTTATTTGATTCCTTCTGCATAAGGAATTTCTCGGGTAACTTGTAAAAACACAGATCCAAAAATATCTTGGAAAGAAATTTCATCATCTGCCTATTTCATTTCTCTTCTTCACATATAAATGATCATGATAGTCTGTGCATTGAAATCCATACTAATGATGTATGTATTGTGATTTCTAGGAATCCTATAATCAAAAAGCAAAGAAAATCAAGGAGCTTCTTAGATGCTACTTTGAATATTTTTAAGTAGAAGAAGATAGAATAATTCTAAAAGCAAACCTTAGAAGCATACTCACTATATCATATCAAAGAAATAAATGGCATAACAGAAAGAATACTGGCCTGTTTGTCACAAGTGATAGGTTTTACCTGGGTTTGACATTAACTGGTTCATCTTTTACAAATCCTTTGCCTCAAATCACATGTCTCAGTGTCCTCATCTTCAAAGTGAGGAGATGAGACTAGATTTTTGAAGGTCATTCCAAATGTAGCATTAGAGAATGTGCTGTATACTTGAAACTAATAAGAAAATAAACTTTTAAAAAAAGCACTGAGAAAAAAAAAACACTTTATGCCACCTACAGGAGAAAGGTGAAGAGGAGAGACCTCAATAAAGGAGAATGTTTCCCAGAATCAGAGATGGGAAGAAAGTTTCGATGACAGAAACAAAGGTCCTAATCCAAGGTCAGTATTATCCTATGATGATTTTAAGAACAGATCACCAAGGGAAGCTTGTAATTTGGGAGATACTTCCTGTTGCACACCTGACAGAGCAGAACCCCAGCTTACAAAAAGGTCATGAGGCCAATCTCAAGAATGAAGTTCCAAGTTCTTATAGTCTTCTTTTATGGACATGTGTGCATGTGCTAAGCTGGATTATTTGTCTATATTTCTATACTTTCCCCTATAAGTTGATTTTTCATTTGGCCTATTAGCCAAACAGTACAAAGCAAACTCTTGAAGTATTTATGGATTTTTGCCTTTGATCCCAGAACTTACAGATGTTACTAAAATACTCACTTAGAATTTATTTTTCTTGTCTTTACAACAGACAACCATATCTCATTTGCTTACTTTGCTATGCTTCTAACCCTCACTTTTCTGCCATATTCTACCAACTAAATCTCCCCATTCTGACTTGAAAACATAAAACAAGATGTCTGCTCTGTCTACGTCAAGCTTTCCTAGCTTCTGGGCTGATAGATTTGTTTCATTTTTATCCAGATATCTACACCTGTTGCATCTTGACAGTTGTTAACTGACTTAAAAGTTGCATTCAATGAGTGTTTCTTTTTCCCTCTTCTGCTTGTTACTTTGAAATCTAAGGCCAGGGCCCAGGAGTGTTAAGTGGGTAATCGTGGGTGGGGGTTCTGGCTAATACTCTAAGCAGGAAAATCTAGATGTGGCATTAAGAAAAGTGAGTGATGGAAGTGAAGGAGAAACAGGCAGGTAATTTAGATTCAGGAAAGCCTGATGGCCCATAGAATCAGGCCGTAAGTTTCAGGGATCCAGATAAAGATGTAGAAAACATGAGCCTATGAACCTGGCCACAGAACATAGGCAAGAAGAAAGCAGCATCTGGGCAGAGTCTGAATAGCAGGCTCATGAATATCAAAAAGGGAACTTGAATCCTAAACTACTTACTGTCAAAGCCAGAGATTAACAGGTGGAAACCAAAGTTGAGGGAATGGATGTGAGAGCAGAGAGCATGTATAACTCTACAAAAAGTCAGAAGTCTAAATTAGTTCATCTGGTCTGTCCTCAAACCTTAAGCAAATAGGTTCAGCATAGAATTGAGTGACTAAGAAAATTTAATATGATGAGAGAGCAAGTGGTAACTCTTCCTTATAAAGCAAAGGTAATGTGAAAATAAACATTTTTCAAGTGATGAGAAACTTTTATTTTTTATGGTGAGCCTAATCAGACAAAATGATAGAGAGACTGAGGCAGATGTACAGATGGCTACACTCATCTCACCACTTCCTAATCTCCAGCCAAAAAATAAAAAATAAAAAGAATACTGTTCAGGAGGGAGAGGTCTTTGGAGGGTCTAGATCATCCCAACTGGCATCTGAAATGCTCATATTCATCAGCCCAGTCCCTGTGCAGATTGCCCTTTGCTTGGGCATCTGGCTCAGTCTTTTGGAGGTGATCCACCACAGAGCCTTGGTATCAAGAGTTTACATCACAAATATGAACGAGCTTTGTAATTTCTACCTTGTAGTCTCTCCAGATCCCAAAAAGCTGCTATCATTAACTGAAATATTAACTATTTCCCACAGATTAATTTTGGATCGCCTGAAAAGGTGTTCTAGATGGTCAATTGTGTATCAGAGAGACCCCTTCTCTCTGCACTTCTCAGTAAGGCACCTAGAAGGGCAGTTATTTATATTTGTAGACAGTGGTCTTCCAGGGGAGAAACTGGTGTTATCACTACTGAAAGGAAATTCAGATACACTGATAATAGTAGTGTTCCCTGAATTTCTTCCCAGAGGGGAGGTTGGAATAGCATTGTCCAATTTGTATTGTGTGGCCATTGAGCACATGAAATATGAGTAGTTCAAGCTGAGATGAAAAAAAGAATGTAAAATATCTCATTAACAATTTTAAAAATGTTGATTACATGCCAAAATGCTAAGTTTTGGGCATGTTGAGCTAAATAAAAATATTTATTTCACCCATTCTTACTTTTCAAATGTGGCTATTAGAAAATTTAAAATTACACATGCGGCCTGCATTATATTTCTGGTGAGCAGTACTAACGAGGACATCACACTGAGATACAATATGCCCAGAAGAAAGTACAAAGTATATTGAATTATAGGAAGAGAGGAAAATTAGAATTCCATGAAGACTGAGCACAAAAGAAGTAGATGGATGCAATATAAGACTCAGTCATTGAAGAACTACTGCAAGCCTTTTCCAGCATAACAGATCATTTTCAAACTCTAGGAAAACAAATAGTTATTTGGCCACCAGAATCGACAGGGCATTTGAGAATGCCGAAGGAGTAGTATAGCTATATCTCACTGGAATTTAGTATAAATCTGAAGTACATTCTTATAAATTTAGCCATGTACTGTAATCCCTAGAACTACTAATAACCAAAAAAGTAAAAAAAAAAAAAAAAAATCTATAAAGTAATTAAAATGTTACACTAGAAAATATTCACTTAATGGAAAAGAAAGCAGCAAATGAGAAATGGAGACAAAAAG
>NW_006442490.1:1040377-1051060 GCF_000325575.1 Pteropus alecto | reverse complement strand
AACAGAGCAAAATGAACATGCAAATCCTGCCATATCAGTAATTACATTAAAGATAAATGGATTCGGCAATCCTGTCAAAAGCGAGATTGTCAGATTGGATTAAAAAATATATGCAACTATGCGCTATCTACAGGAGACACATTTTAGATTCAAAGATACAAAGAGATTGAAAGTAAAAAGATGGAAAAAGATATATCATGCGAATAATAACCATAAGAACCCTGAAGTGGCTATACTAATGTCAGAAAAAAATGTCAGATAAGAAATATTATTAGAGGTAAACAGGGACATTTTATTTTGATACAAGGGTCAATCCACCAGAAAGATATGACCTTTATATGTATCTAACAAGAGTGCCCCCACAATACATAAAACAAAACCCGACAAAACTGGAGGAAAAAATAAACAATTCAGCAATACCCCACTTTCAATACTGGATAGGAAAACTAGGCAGAGCAACAACACTTGAACTATAAATCAAAAAGACCTAACACACATCTATAGAACACCACACCTAATGATAGCAGAATACACAATCTTCTCAACCGCACATGGGACATTCCCCAGGATAAACCATAGCCTCAATAGGTGAATAAGGATGTTTCCTAATCACTATGAAATAAAAGTAGAAACCAATAACAGAAAAAAATTTAAGAAATCACATATAAGTGAGAATTAAACCACATACACCCAAATAACTATATATGTAGAAATTAAACAATACACTGGTAAATATGTTGTCTCTAATACCTTAGTATAAAAGTATCAAACAAGAAATCACAAACAATATAATAAAATACTTTGAGATTAATAAAATGAAACATATTATACCAACACATATGGGATGCAGCTAAAGTAGTACACAGAGGGAAATTCATACTTGGTAAAGTTATTTTGAGAAAATAGGAAGTATCTCAAATCAATAACCTAAACTGTCACCTTATAACCCTGGAAAAAGAAGAGCACATTAAAGCTAAACCAAGAAGAAAGAATAAAAGAGTAAATTAGAGCAGAGATTAATGAAATCAAGACTAGAAAAACAGAGAAAAATCAACAAAATCAGAAGTTAGTTTTGTGAAAAGAACAAGAGTGATATACCTTTAGTTAGACTAACCAAGAAAAAAAGAAGACTCAAATTACTATAATCAGGAATGTAAAAGGGGATATTATTATTGGCCTTACATAAATAAAAAGGGTTTTAAGGAAATACTAAGACAAATTATATGCCAACAAATTGTGTAACGTAGATAAAATGGACAAATGCCTAAAATGACAAAACTGCCAAAATTGACTCAAGAAGAAATAGAAAATCTGAACAAATTTATAACAAATAAAGACTGAATTAGCAATTTAAATCTTCTCACAAAGAAAAGCCCAGAACCAGATGGCCTTACCAGCAAATACTACCGAACATTTAAAGACGAATTAATGCCAATCTTACCAAAATCTTCCAAAAAACAGAAAAAGAGGGAACACATTTCAACTCATTCTGTGAGACTAGTATTATCATGATACAAAAACCAGACAAAGACTATAAGAAAACTACAGACCAATAATCTCCTATGAAGATACATACAAAAATCCTTAACAAAATACTAGCAAACTGAATCCAGAAACACATAAGAAAGATAATACTCCATGACCAAGTGAGATTTATTAATTTAGCAATGCAAGGGTGGTTTAACATCTGGTATCAATGTTATTATTATTATTATCACTATTATTTAGTAGAATAAAGGACATACGCATTAGATGCAGAGCACAAATTTGATAAAATCTAACATATTTTGATAATAAAAACAATCGACAACCTAGGAATACAAGGGAATTTCCTCAACCTAATAAAGAGCATTTATAAAAAACCCATAGCTAACACTATACTTAACCGGGAAATATCGAAGGCTTTTCCTCTAAGATTAGGAAAAAGAAATGTCCATTCTTGCCATTTCTCTTCAACATGGCACTGGAGATTCAACCCATATGTTTATAGTCAATTGATTTTTGACAAAGGTGCCAAGACCATTCAATGGAAAAAAATAGTATTTTCAAAAAATGGGCTGGGACAACTGAATATTCACATACAAAAGGGTAGGTGTACCTCTATTTTCCACCAAATATAGAAAATTAACTTAAAATGGATTGTAGGCCTATATGTAAGAGCTAAACCTGTAATATTCTTAGAAGAAACCATAGATATAAATCTTCATGACTTTGGATTAGGCGATGCTTTTTCAGATATGATGTATGCACAAAAATAGATAAATTGAACGTCATCAAAATCATAAACTTTTGTGTTTTAAAGGACATTATAAGTAAAGTGAAAAGATTCCACAGTATGGAAGAAAATATTTGCTAACTGTATATTTTATAAGGGTCTAGTACCAAGAATATATAAAAAATTCTTATAATTCTATAATGAAATGACAAATAATCCAATTAAAAAATTGGACAGGGATTTCAACAAACCTTTCATCAAAGAAGACATACATCTGGCCAATAAGCACATGAAAATTACCCAACATCATTAGCCATTAGGAAACACAATTTGAAACTGCAATGAGATAGTACTTTAAACCCACTAGGATGGCTATGATAAAAGACAGTTGTTGGTGTGGATGTGGATAAACTGGAACTCTCATACATTGCTGGTGAGAAAATAAAATGGCTCAGTTGCTTTGGAAAATTGTTTGACAGTTCCTCGAAAGGTTATACATAGAGTTACTAATGGCCCACAATCCCACTTCTAGGTATATTCCCAATATAAATGAAAACATATCCACATAAAGACTTGTGTACAGATGTTTAGCAGCATTATGCATACTAACCAACAAATGGAAACAACTCAAATATTCGTCAACTGATAATGGATAAACAAAATGTGGTATATTGATACAATGGAATATTATTCAGCTATAAAAAGGAATGAAGTAGTGATATATGCCACGACATGGATAAACCTTGAAACATTATGTTAAATGAAAAGCCAGACATAAAAGGCTGTATATTATATGATTCCATTTATATGAAATGTCCAGACAGGCAAATCCACAGAGACAGAAAGTAGTTTAGTGGTTGCAGGGGTGGTGGGGGAGGGGAATGAAGAGTGAAAGCTAATTGATACAGTTTCTTTTGAAATAAAATTGTTCTAATATTGATTTTGGTGATGGTTGCCTAACTCCATGATTTTATTAAAAATCACTGATTTTTATAACTTAAATAGGTAAATTGGTGAATATATTCTATGTGAATTATATCTCAGTAAAGCTGTTTTTACAAAAAAAAAATGTAATGAGGTAGAATTTACCACTAACCAATAGGAACAAGGATTTGAACTTGAAATTAAATTAATTAAAAAATAAAAGATACTCAATGGGATATTATTCAGCACTAAAAAGAAATGAGCTATGAAACCATGAACAGACCTGGAGGAACCTTAAGTGCATATCACTGAGTGAAAGAAGCCAATCTGAGAAGGCTATATACTGTATGATTCCAATTATATGACTTTCTGTAAAAGGCAAAACCATGGAGACCAAAAAAGTCAGTGGTTGCTAGAGGTTAAGAGAGAGAAAGGGATGAATAGGCAGAACACAGGGGAGTTTTAGGGCTGTGAAATTATTTTGTATGATACTATAATGGAAAATATGTATCACTATATATTTGTCCAAACCCACAGAATACACCACATCAAGAGTGAACCCTAATGTAAATTATGGACTTTGGACAATAATGATGTATCAATGTAGATTCATTGATTGTAACAAACGCACCACTCTGGTTCTAGATGTTGATAGTGGGGGAGGCTCTAGATGTGTGGGGACAAGACGTATATGGAAAGTTTCTGTACTTTCTGCTCAATTTTGCTATGAACCTAAAAGTACTCTAAAAATAGACTATTATTTTAAAAAAGAAAGCAAAAAAAATAATACAAGATGTACTCTTATACTTCTGATTTTTTGGGTGGAGATTCATACTTTCCATACTATTGATGGCTCCTCAGTGCTCCAAGAACGAACTCCATTTCCCTTTAGCTTGATTTAAGAGAAGAATTAAACACTTAGTCTATGTAACACATTGTATACTAGGGGATAAGGAGAAGAGAATGGTAGTTTAATACACTAAACATGATGATTTAAAAAAAAAATGGCAAATAAGTCATAGTTGAGACATACCGTATTTTCTATAATTTTAAAATCTAGAATTTGTGACTTGTTTGTATTGTGCTAGCATGAGTAGGGCAATGATTATATTAAGTAATTACTGCAGAGGGCACGTAACTACAAAAAGTCATTTTCAAATGATCTAATTTACTTCCCATCTTCCTTTTACTTCTTTAAAACTCCCTTTACTTCCTTCCCCATTGCGTTCTCCCTCTCCTTCCATCAAAAGAAATAGAGTGATAACCCAAATCCCGAGAATCAAAAAGATAGTTGCCATTCATTATAAAGGGGGAAGAGACTCAATGGGCAGGATCGATAAGAACTGACAGAAAATTTAGGAATTTAATAAAAGGATAATATCTAAAATAAGAGGATATTGTTACATTATACCAAAGATATGTAATAGCTATTTATTCATTTTTATGCCAACCTAAATTTAATCATCATTTAACAGTGGTACCCTAAAAAGCAATTTAGCATTATACTGCACAATACATACTCTAAAACAAAGAAGCCATAAACACAGCTTGAGTTTTTCCTCTACTCCCAAGGATTTTAGCACTTAACCCAAGAAAAAGAAGATGAATGCTAACGATTCCCATCAGGAATCTAGATTTATCACACTGTCCTTTATTCATGAGTCTTCTGTGAAAACCACTGTGAACAGCTAGAAAACTTGTGTGTTCAACTTGGTCTGTCTGGCTAGGAATCAATTCACCTGAACATCTTGGGGGATCATGATTGATCCTCTTGGTTATTAGTGACAAGAGCTGAGCAAATGGATGCAAAGGCCTCACAGCCAGACAGGCGTAATAAACTTGTTCAAAGACACACCAAGGAACACACACTAAGGAACTTCGAGTCCTTAGGAAAAGTATGGAGTATCTGGAAAAGCAGCCTCACCTGAAATACCATCCTAACATTAGGAAAATAATCTAAAAATTCTGCTGCAACCCAACTGGTTTAGTTCCTTGAAATAGCTTCCTGATATTTGTGTTGCCAGTTCCTGGCATAGGGCATTTGTCATAGGAGCTCAGTAAATATTTATCAGTGATGTTGAAGCTAATGAGAGGACCCCAAAGATGAACATCCCCAAGTGAGGGAAGACCTAGCAAGAAAAGGTCATTTTGTCAGACTATAAGTGCTACTGTGAGCTAGGCATTATTGCTAATTTTCATAGCAGTTTAAAAGGCTGGTGTTTTATCCCCACTCTATAGATGAAGCAACTTAGGTTCAGGGAGATTTTACACTATGCCCAACATCAGTAAGATAAGAAATGGCTGAGCAGAGAGTCACATCCAAACTCCTGAGGCTCGTTCTTCCTACAACATCATACGACCTTTTCTTCCTCTGCTCCTTACAGCACCAAGCTGATCCATTCCCATGCAGGGTAATGACTCACCTTTCAATCTTGAAAGCTTTGCTCTTAAAATTTTCTGTGGTGCTATTAAAAATTAATGTTTGTTGTAATTTATTATTCCTGGTATCTCGAAGAGTCTTTGGTCAACGATAACCAGAGCTGAGACAATTCTGAATGGGGTTTTTCACAGAAGAGCAGTTTGAGTCATGCATTTTTTAAAAATCAATGGATTACAGATTCAGAAGAAATGGTAGGGGAGGAAACCAACCTTAAAACTTGATAAACACAGATATGAGAGGGAAATATTTCCAACAGTGTGTATTCTTTCACCCTCTGTGATTTGGGGCTTGTTAGCATTCTTTCCATACTGAAAAGAAATTTAACATATATTCTATAGCTTCTATCTGTCAAGATTGAGTATGCCAATTTATCACAATTATTACTTTATTTTTTTTAATCAGAGTGAGGACACTAATTTAGTTTCTTCTTTTGTCTAGAGTACTATATATCTAGAAAACTTATAAAGAGACTGCTAAAAGATGATTTAAAATGTTCGTAATTTTTTTTTAAAAAAATGTGCCAGAAGGTTATTACAGTCAACAAACTCATTAATTTTACATCAAGAATTTGTTAAGGGGAATGGGACAATTGAGTAAATCAGAAATTCAGTAACCACAGAACTCTTTCCATGTTTGGAAAGAGAGCATGACAGGGTTTAATGCATAATAAGAAAGTCACAGAGCTTGGTATTTCACCATTCTTTTGATTTATGATATGAAAGGGAAAAAAAAATGGAGGTGCCATATATCTTTTAATATATCTTTTTTTAAGTTTATTGGGGTAACATTGATTAATACAATTATATAATTTTCAGGTGTACATTATAATTTGACATCTGTATATTTTATTGTGTGTTTACTACCCAAAGTCCAGTTTCCTTCAGTTACCATGTATTTGATCCCCTTTACCCACTTTACCCTCCCCCTACCCCCCTATATTTGACCCCCTTTACCTACCTCCCCACTCCTCCTCCACCCCCTAAAATATCTTTTAAATCTGAGCTCATCAAGAATGGATTTCTTAAAAAAAGTAATTGAAATAGGTCTTGATCCTTAGGGAAATTTAAGCTCCAATCAGATTTAGAAAAATCTAATTAAGATTTATACAAATATAAGCAAAAGCAGAGAAGAAAAGCTGAGGAAGTTTCCACGTAATTCTCAAGGCCACATGTAGGAAACAGGAATAGTAACTGAGAGAGCAGGCAGGAATGAAAGACACTTGGGATGGTCCTGGCTTCCATTCTGCCTCATTCTTACCAGCTAAATTAGCTTGCCTCCACCTGCAGAGGGAGCCAGGCTCTGCCCACACATTCTAAGACTGAGTCTGGCCCTGAGCAATAAATTACCCTGCAGGAGAGAGCAGCAGAAGTGGCCTTGAAGCTGGCACCTACTTCCAAGTCTTTCTACCTCAGTTCTTTAACCTAGAAAACGATACTAATGATAATCCCCTCCTTATCAAGATTACCTAAAACATTAAAAGAGTGTAAAGAGCTTAGAATTGGGTGTGGAACATAGCAAATACTTAATAAATAATCACTCTCATAATCATTATCTTCTTCATTGCACTGATTAAGTTACTTTTCTAAGGTGCCTATTCCCTGGCAGCACAAAGCAAAGACCCAATGTCAATATTCTGATTTCTAGACTGATGTTATTTCCACTGTGTAATTTCCACAGCAGGTGATTTCAGAAGCACCAAAATGTCCTATCTACACAAACATTTCTCCCCTACAACTGAGTCACAGTGACTGAGATCTCCATCCCTGATAACCCTTTTTGAAGAGTTTTCTGGCAATATATAATATGCTAAGTGAAGTAAATTTGTTTCTCAGAAGAGGGAACATATTAGAGAACTAGAAGCAGAAATGGGCTTCCTATGATGACTGAACCATGATTAATCATCATCATTTTAAAGCAAGTACAGGGCCTGAATGAATAAGATACTGAGTAAGGTACAATTTTGAAGAAGGGCCAGGCTTAGACGAGGGGTTAGTCAGAGGTGGGGCTGGGCAATTAGAAAAAAAGGACAAATGTCTTTCAAAAGAGTTGAGAGAAATTCCTTCACAAATACTCTCAGGTTTCATCCCATGAACCTGAGCCTCAAACTGATCATTTGTATTTTTCTAGAAGCATAAAGAGAATCCCATATTAGAATACAGAATTTTATGTATGTTAACAAGTTGATTTTCATGCCAAATCAAAGTCTCCCGTTCTACTTCATGAGATTTCATGATAAAACTAATTAATAGCATAAGTTGAGTTAGAAAAAGAGAGGTTCATCTATTAACTCTATAAGAATGCCAAGAATGACTTTTAAAAATCATACATATGATATTTTTCTTTGAAAAAAAGAAAGATAGCAAATTAAATTCAAGTAGTACTTGGGCTGCATATTTTATGAGATTTATTTGTACTGCATATCTTTGATGGGCTCTATTTGTGGCTGAAAGTACAAACATACTGATTACAATCATTCTTTCCTATATTTAGGAACAAAATTAATTATCTGCAAAAAGCAGAAAGGCTTAGATAGACTCTCAGTCAGTAAATGATAATAGACAGCACCCAAATATAATGACTCCATTTCCTACTTTATCTGTTTTAGGCATTCTGAGTGGAATGAAAAAAGGAAAAATTAATTCACTTTCTGAATATTCTTCGGAAAAGATTTGAATTGGGTAATGAGAAGGCATCAACACTCCCCCAATTCTCCACCCCCAGTATGAAATGTGAAAGCAGGTTTCTTGAGTCATGCACTTCCCAAAGAGACAATTTTATCTCCTAGATTCCAGCACTGTTTTTATTGGTTTTTGTTTTACTTTATACAGTAATTTAATTGAATGATGTGTATTCATACATGTATTGGTTTACTAGCTGTTTTATAATATGCTTATACATTGTTATATTTGAAATGCTTTATATATTAACTCCACTGGGGGTTTTTTTTGTATTTTTTTTTTATAATGTTATTGAGGTATTTTTGGATTCCTACAATTCACTCATTTCAAGTGCACAATTTAACAATTTCTACTAAATTTACTAAGGTGTGCAACAACCATCACTACAAACCAGTTTTAGAACATTTTCACACCCCAATAAGGTCCCTCGTGTCCATTCCAGCATTGCTTTTGAGAAGTCTGGTGCATTCTGAACCCCAAACCCCAAAGGGACATTTTTAAATGACATTAAGAAGTCTGTATTTTAACCAAAACAAAGGTTATTTGTCTTTCCTTATTAACAGCCACCACCCACCTCAACGTGGAAAGGAACAGTAAACTGTGAGACCTAGTATAGTGCCCACTACCAGCAGCACTCAGAAAGTTGTGGCTGCTGGTAATTACAGTTTGTATTTCATCCTACAATGACTGCAACATGCTGGAAGAAATCTGCCCCAAATTTTCTCATATTCTTTTGTGAAATTCTTTATTACAGCAAACATTATAACCACCTCCTCCCTTGAGGAAATTAGTGTACCACAGTGTAACTTCATTTAAAAATTCTTCTGTGATATTCAAAATATGTTTTCAATCTTTCAGGTGGGAGTGAGCAGTTGCTTTTTAAGAAAGAGTCGAAGTAGGAAGCATTTTCTGCCAGATACCTGAGCAAGATAGCAAAATGCATAGGCATAAGAGGTTAGTGGGCCAAAGTTACCTGTGGCACTATTGTGAATGAATGATGTAGTATTACAGTTGCCAAGAGTAACCTAATTCCAAGTGGGAAAAAGGAATCACAGAGGAATCAAACTGCGTACATGACTCCATGTTTCCTGAGGCATTTTAGGTTTTGCAAGTATTCAGGGGCTTTTCTGCCCTCACCAGGTAGGGGCTGCTTTCACTTTGTGCTCTGATTCCCTGGCTACCCAATATAAAAAAGGTATTTTCGATTTCCTCATTGTCAACCCAGGAGCACACGGATTCTCAGACTATCAGGTCATGGGAATGCCTTATTGGACTTTGACCATTTGGCAGGATATTCCTGACTTTCTAACCTTTCTGAATATACTCTGAGGACAAATCAGTCCTCCAAATCACTCCCAGCAGACATGGATAAGCATCTGCTTACTGCTCTGTGATTATCACATGTATCACTTTAGAAGTGCAATAAAATAGAAAACCTCACTTGGTCAAGCCACGTAGCAATACAAATTCCCAACCCCGGAGCCTGAACAAGCAAGTAAGGGAACGATAGCTTAGAGATCAAGTAAGAAAGCAATAGAGTAGTAGAAGGAGGCCCAAAGGAGCAGGGTTTGCTCCTAACCAGAGGTAACAGTCAGGTGCCCTCTTCATACTTTCTTTTTCAAGTATTCTCTGAAGAGTGGAGAAAATTACTATTGTTCTGTCTTTGGATGTGCATTCTGTTACCATCCAACACGTGGCATGTAGCCCTGCCTTTCGGCCAAGAATTCAGGACTGAGTTAAGCATCTTTATGAACTTCAAATTTCCTTGCATGGTACTCCAAAAGCATTAGGAACTTGAGGGGTTCTTGTAGCCATCAAAGGTTGGGGGATCATGTGTTGCAAGACAATTTTCCATGGGTCTCATGTTTCTGCATGTCCTATAAACAGAGGCTTTTTTTCCCAGACTATCTTTATTCAATTATCTTTGCATAGTGAACAGCCTTAGAAGACAGAGAAAATAGCAGGCAGACGTACCCCAATTATAAAAGATTTGAATTCCCTAAGCACAAGGCTCCTCTCCTGTTGTGCAACTCACTGAGTGTGCAGGAGTCATCTGGCCCTTTCTGCCTTACCCCATGGGAATTGGAGCTCAGGGATCTGGTACAAATGCTGATACTCTGGCTACTCTTGTTGTTGTGAGAAATAAACTGCCCTTCATCTCTGAGCCAGTAATCTGGTGTCTTTAACCAGCATCCATGAAAATGTGGCTGGTTAACCTGTTAGCTTCCAATTAGCATACAAACTTCAGACTTTTCACAGCTCTTGAAAACATGTTCCTGCCATATCAATCCGCACACCAAGAAAAGGAGGAAAAACTTATTTCTAAAGATTCAGAACATATAAAACAACTGGTCATCACACTGCTATTTCTTGCAAAGGCAAAGGTAAGTAATTCTAGATTCATGAAAAGCCTACCTAATTTCCTA
>NW_006442490.1:1015794-1040223 GCF_000325575.1 Pteropus alecto | reverse complement strand
ACACATATAAATTATATACATATATATGTATATAAAAAAAGCTTCTCTTGTGGGGCAACTTCTTGAAGCTTGCCCTGAAATGAACATTTAGTTCCTAAAAGTGGTGCTGATTTTTTTATTTGTATTCTTCTCTTAAATAAATAGGTAATGTATATTTAAAAACTATATATTTTTCCCCATGGGAAGCACTAAAGCTATGTTTATTGTGAATGAAAAAAGGATGGCAACCTGTAAACATTTTTGCCTTTCCAGAAATAGTTGTCATGCAAATGAAGTCGCTTACCACAGTTCTAAATGCTGACCTGCAGATATTAATTGAGTAGTGAGCCATTTACTTGTTTTTATCACTTGAAATTACTTGGTACTGAAAACAGCTTATATGAATTCAGAAAAGGTATCTCTATCTGAGACTAAAAAAATGAAAGTCCAAACTGATAGCATGAGAAGAAAAACACTGACATTCTGACACCTGAGAAATAACCTCAGCCTTCAAAAGCGGAGAGGGAAGTAAGGCTAATCTTGGAAATTCTGATGAGTTACAGTCACTCACACAGACAGCAAAATATAAGGATTTTATAGTGAATTATTATTGAGGATCAACAGAGAATTTTCCCCAGAGCTTCCTAGCACACATAAATAAATACTGACTTCACTGAAGATTTCTTCAGAAATTCTAGCAAAGGAAATGGATGTACTTGATATCAGAGTATGTTAGCGTTCTCAATAGGCAACGTTAACTACTAAGGAAACACCGTAATGGAGACCTAGATGTACTGTTAAGGTCTAGAAGCAAAGGCAAATGCGCTAAAAACTATCTGTTGGTTCAATGGGCAGATTCCAAATGTTGCAACTGGAAGATAGCCTATTCCTCACCACTGTTACTGCTTATATAGTTTCTAGGCAACGTCATTTCACTGTGTGACTGGGTCTTCCATCACCTACACAAACATTTCTTCTTCTCCTAGAAATTACTGTGTGCCTTTAAATGTTATGAAGCCTAAAAATCTCATGCTTTTTAGTACTTCATTGGGAAATACTATAGCAAAAGTCTCCAAGGAGGAAGAATGAATTCAAAAACTGATTGTGCAGCTGGAAAAACAGTACAGAGTAATAGAGGATATTAAATAAGATAATAAAAAACCTAGTTAGCCCATGTTTGGAGAATAAAGATTCTGGTAAAGGGAGAGTGGAACTATTTGAAAGAACAGTATAGAGTAATGGTTAAAGCATGAGCCTTGGAGTCAAACAGATCCAGCTTTGAATCTTAGCTCTGCAACCTGCTAGTTGAGTGACCTCAGCGAGCAGCAACAGAGTCATAGTCACCATTCCAGCCACTAACTGTGACCCCAACATCTATCATAGTGTTTCTACAATTAGGTGTTGAATAAATGCTTCCTGAAATGAATCCTATTTCAGACAGTGCTAAAATAAAGATCACAATGAGGAAAGAAAGGGTGAAATAGTGGTGGTGGAAAAGGTTGCAATTTTGCACAACATTCAGTGAAGCATATAACAAGCTGAAGTAATAAAATTGTGGGAGAGGAAGCACCAACACTGAGAAATTCTGAAATGAATCAATAAAGAAAATACATGAGTAGAAATGGAAAATTAAAGGTGCAAATAGCAATGTGAGGACATGTGAGCAATTACTTTGGAGGTAAAGAAAGTAAATGAAATCATCCTTGAAAGTTTTGAGAAACTTTCTGGGAGAGCAATAAATATCTAACATGTTGATTATTACTCATTTAATCAGTAGATGAATTCTAATGTGAAATGTACAATGGTTATGCATATAATCCATACACAGGTATATGGTAATGACGATCAAAATGGTTTCAGAATAAAAACAGTTGCATTTGAAAAAGAAGATTGTGGCATTCAATAATTTGAGTATGGTGTAACGACAATGTTGAAAAATATGTATTGAAAATTGTACATATTTATATTTGCTTCAAGGTATAAGGTGTGGAATTCGATAATGTGCTGATAAATTTAACAGTGGTATTCCCACCCAAATACTGTTAAAGACCTACTTGATACTTACTCGGGGCCAAGATATTTAACTCAGTTCACAAATGTAGATGAAGAGTCAAGATGTATCAATTTCCAGTCCCATCACTAATAACTTTCATGGACTTTTCAGCACAAATTTTTTCTCCTTTTCTTCTTCTCCCTATATTCTCTCCTCTCTCCTCTCTTCTCCACCCCACCCCACAAAACACACATATGCACGCATGCACACACTCATGCACATATATTCTCATACACTATTTTTATTCACTTCTTTGGACTAGAGTAACATTAAACATCTTGGTACTTAAACATAAATTTAAGAAAAACTCATTGTCCATTGGCACTTAGAAAAATGTAATAAGATTAGTAGACTGGAGTTTGGCGAGTACCTACCGTGTGTCTCAAACTCTGGCCAGGTACATCGAGCCTATCATTTTTCATTTAATCCTGTAAAGCAACCTTATTTTATAGATGAAGAATCTGAGGTCCTAGCTTTGCCATTAACTGTCATTCACTTCCAACCTCTGGGCTTTACCTTATTTTCCAAACAAGGTGACTGGATTTGCTTCCAAGGCAAACGGGGCACTTCTTAAATGACAAATTCTCTGGCCTCTCCACAGATCTATGGTATGAAAATCCTCAGGGTGGACTCCAGGATTCTGTTTAACAAGTTTCCCAGATGATTGTGATGGTGAGCCAAGTTTGGGAACTGAAAGCTTACCCGCTTCCAGGAGTGCTGCCAGTGACAATGCCTCAACATTTGTTTGCATGCTTTCACTTGCTAGTCTGAAGAACTGAAAACTATCATAGGGAAACTAAAGCACTAGCAGGCCATACTTATAAAACATTAACAGTACCCCATTTGCTTAGAAGACCAAAATGTCCTTCATAATCTGGGGTACATGGTAACCACCAAAACGACTAGGCAAAGTCTCTGTATGGCAGACCTCATAGCACAGCTTATAGCTAGCTAAAAGGCGGTCCCAAGAGAGCTCAGAAAAAGCACCACAACTTAACCTCAAGTAGGACTGACTGGCAAGATTTTATATTTTATCACAACAGAGAAGTGAGGGTGTTACAGCAAAATCTCATTAAGGCTTCAGTTTTAAATCATCTTTTGTTTTGGGGCACTCTGTGGGTTTGTTAACATGAACAGAGTTCTGCAGTCCACCCAGCCCTCACTTCCCCTCATCCTCATAAATGGCCCACCCTCTTTCTGACCTATACAGAATATGGGCTGGATCACACCTGGCCAATGATTTACCCACCCTCACCATTTGGTATATATTACTTAGAGTTGGGGGGTCATAAAACAGTTACAAGGTAGAGTTTACATATACTTTCTGTTCTAGTTGAGGCATTCCCTGAGGAAGGCAGACTTCATGCTCTCATAACTAGCTGGGAGCTGGGAGCAATCAAGCCCTTAATGGCCAAAACAGAAAGGGACTGCATCACCAAGCACCTCTTGACAGCCAAGGCCTTTGTTCCTGAATGATAATGACATGAAATGCACTCCCTCTATGTGTATGCACACGTGTGCACACACACACACACACACAATGTGCACATGTGCACCTAAAATAGAGCAGGTGTGACACCCTGGAACAGCTATCGAATTTAAGGTTGCGGTGTCTTTGCGAAATCTTAATGGAGCTTTTAGAGTGAAAGTCTGGGAGGGTCTAATGGGAGACAGACCAGTATGATAGAAAGAGCCGTAGCTAGATTGCAGCAGCAGAAGACCTTTGATTCTGGCTCTTTCTATCAATCATCTAACTTTGGATAAGCCTCCTTGAACTTTATTTATTTATTTGTAAATCAATGGGATTGAACTAACCAATCTCTCATGGCCCATCCAAAATTCGCATTACAGTGAAATGTTCACTATGGTAAATTTATTCAGTTCCATGTTTGTCAGTCAACTAGATTGACCTTTTCAAGACTCAAGAACTATACTCTGGGTAACTCTAAATACTCAGCACCTAGTGAAGTGTCATACACAAAGCAGATGCTTAATAAAAGTTTACTAAATAAATTTTTTTTTGTCTAGAACCCAATCAAAACTGTGCACTTAATCCCTTATCAGCTTCCCACCCTATTTTTGTGTGTGTGTGTGTTTAAAAACACTATAGAAGAATACTTGTTTTCCAAATTAATTATGTCGTTGTCAAGTGAATAATATCAGAGGCAACCTTTAAACACTCTTTAATGTTGTCTTCTTATTTTTCCTCTTATTGACGATAATTCCACACCCCTGGCACTCTTTGTTTTGTGTCTGACACATAGTTAGCCCTCAATCAATGTAAGGTTAATGAATGCACTGACTTCATTTTTCTAGTTCTGTAAGATTTACTTTTGCTTGAGGTCCCAGAATCTGGCCTGGAATTATAAAGCAGTCAAGGGAATAATTAGCCATCGAAGAACAATATCACTAGATGGAATATTTCCATTCATTTTACTATAAAATATTTTCTCAACAAATGTGTTTTAAATAGCTAACATTGTGAATGGGGCAATTAGAGCAGCTCCGTAAGTAGCCACGCTGTGGGGTGCATCATTTCTGTCCTCCTTCCCAGTTTAATTCACCAAAGAAACCAATTATCTTTATCATTTTGTACTTCCAGAATTTAAAGACAAGGCTAAATAGCCCAATCTGCCTTTCATCTTCTGGAAAAGCAATGGTTCAGAGTACACAGCAGTTACAATCTATAGAAGCTAAGAGCACGAGTCACCCAGGCCAAACAAGCCTGGGTATGAAACCCAATTTCCCCCACTTCCACTTAACCAGCTTCGAGATCTTGGGCAAGGTATTTTACTTCTCAAAGCTTTGTTTCCTCTTGTGTAAAATGGGGACAATATTAGGGCCTATCGCCTATATCACTGTGAAATAATATTATGCAAACTGGCCAGCAGAGCACCTGAAATGTAGTAGAAGCTCAACAATGGTAGTGCATTAGATAATTCTGCCACTTCCTTCTATAAAGCTGACAGCATCCAGGAATCAGTCACCATCACCTTAGTGGGTTCTGGTGGGCAGCTCTTGGCTGTGTATTCTATCTTCATTGAAAAGTGGGTGCCTCCTGTGATTATGAATGTATGTACTCTAGCTTGTCAGGTATAATGTAACCAGTAATTTTGGACTGAAACCAAACAAAACTGCTGCCTCACTTAAAGAACTGCCCTACCGCCATCACAAACCCCATCAGGTTGACTCATATAATCAAGACTATAAAAAAAAAAAAAAAAACTTGGAAAACATGGACATTTTGCCTTGCTTATGTTCTTGTGTAGGTTTAATTAGAGAGTTCTAGCTGAGTCTCCTACATTTGAAGTCACTACTTAAAATGGTAATGTGATATACATGATTAAGAGCATGAGAGTTAAATCAGAATCAGAATAATTGGTGATGACCTAATTAAAGAAAGAGCCGATCAATTTCTGAATCATGGATCTTCCACTAACCATAGCTGGGTGCCCTTGGGCAAGTTACAGTTTCACTGAGCTTCACTTTCCTCATTTATAAAATGGAGACAATAGTTCCTACCTCACAGGGATGTTTGAGGATTGTGATAATCAACATTATGGTAATAATAGCTTATATTTACTGAAGACTTACCATGTACCAGGCACATGCTAAGTGCTTTAACATGTTATTCCTTATGAAAAATATATTCTTTTTACCCCTTTTTTATAAATCATAAATATGAGGCTCATAAAGATAAAACGATTTACCCAAGGTCTCACAGCAAGCAAGTGGGTGGAGCTAAAGTTCAAAGCCAGGCATTATGACTCCATAACCTGTAGTCTCAAAAATGCTGCCTAACTATAGGAGGTCATTCAATCCCTCTATCATCCCTTCCTACCCTCTGATCTCTTTCTCGCATCTCTCCATCAGAACCTGCTACTGGCCAAGCCACCCCATCCCAATAGGACCCAGTTCCTCTGAAAACTGTAGATTGGTACTCACGGTAGTGGTCAGCTTTCCTCCATTCTTCTGGACATATTGGATGGAATCATGGATCGTTGAGAAGAGACCAAGTAGTACATTCTCCATGTCATAGATTCTGTACATGCCATTCACCAGTTCTTCAAGAGACAGAATGTATTCTTTCCAGTACTTGTCAATCTCCACCACACCAGCCATACAGCCTTGCATGACCACATTGCAGTAGCCACCACAAGGCTTAACCATCATCAGTCCCTGGCAGTAAGAGCAGTACCACATTCTGGTTAGCATTCGGCCACAGTCCTTACTAAACTTCAGATGATCAGTTGTGTTGATCACTTCAATTCCAAGATTCAGGGCCTGGAGGAAGATCCTAGTAACTTGCAGTGACTTGGAAACCTGGGTCATAATAAGCTTGGGGAAATTCCCAAATACCTTCAGGTCACGCCTTGCCCCTCGGAGGCACTCATTGATGTCTAAGGCCGACTCAGGCAGGCCTGGGTTCATAAGCTGGGTATAGATGACTGGAAACAGGCTATCAAACAGTTCATTCACCATGTCATCCACGTTGATGTCAGAACCCAGGATGTAGAGAGACACGTCAGTGAAAAATTCACTCACAAATTCAAAAGCTTGTGGGGTCAGACTCGGATAGTTGTTTTTGAACATGGCATTGGTGTAGTTCTTGGCATGGCGAACAACAATTTCAAAGGCCTCTGTAAAATAAGAGATAGAGAATTGCCCAGAAATTAAAGCATGAAAATTCACGGTATAACTGAATTTGCGATTTCTTTATTGCTGTGGTGATTAAGGTCCCATATTCATTTCTGGCATTGCCTCTACTCATTCAGTTCTTTGCTCCTATAAATCAATTTTCCTTTCTGAACATGAAGTCCAAACCCTGATATGCACATAAATTCTTAAGCACACAAATTATATTTCAAATGACAAAAACCACAATTCAGTTAACATTTCAGCATGTCATGAAAATACTGATTAAAAATAGACTAAATGAGAAGTTATTTTTCTTTCTCTCATTGATTTATTTAGTTTAAAATAAATTGTATTGCAAGACATTTCCTTTTTGGACAGAGATAAATATTTGACAACAAACCATGTTATTATTAACTCACATAACAATTTGAGCCTAGAGGAGAGGCAAGTTCTTAGCCAAGAATAAAAGCTATCACAAATTTAATCATTTTTGGCAAATTTTCTCTAGATAACTTTAAAGGGAACTATCTGACAGATTGCCAGACCTGGAAATGAAATTTATCCCCTCAATGAGTATCTGGATGGAAAAAAAATAATCTATGCACTAATCTATACATTTGATATTGAAAATAACACTTGGTATTTGCGAGCTGGATATCTAGAATGATAACTGCTAAGCTTCCTTGGTAAGTTTGGCTTCCACATGGCTTGGAAGCCTCACCTGCTCTACAGAGACTACGAATTCAGGATTACATCTGCTGTCCCTACTCCCTGGCATGGACCCTATTAGTGTCATTGGTCTGAGAAAGAAAGTAGCAATATCACCATCTCATATTCTTCAAACTGAAATACTCCAGACACAAATTATTCCAAATAACCAATGTTCCACATTTATATGAGGGAAGAGAAAACAACCACAATAATAGGGTTTTTAAGAAATAAGACAGTTTAAAAACAAAAATAATGAAGTTTCCTGAGACATTTAAAATTAACTTAGTATCTTCTTTCATTTCCTTCCAAAGTGCAAAGGTCCATGACAGATGTACTCCAAATGATGCCAATTCATGAGCCTTGAAAAATCAAATTACCACTTTCAGTCTACTAGAGAGACTGTACTCCAACAGCTCCTTGGGACCACTTAGTCCAGCATCTCAGTCATCTGTGGCAGAAATGAGCTCTAGGTTGTGCCACTACCATCTGCCCTAGATCCCTCACAAGATAGAACACACTTGCTACATTCTTCCCTTGGGCTTATGACATGCCCGGCAAAGTTGAGCAGATGCCAGTGCAATTCTACTAGGCTTCCAAGCCTACTTGAGAAAGTTAATCTTCATTTCCATCTATTGCTATATGTTCATTTGTTTATTTTGTTTTATTGAGAATATTAAGCAATTCCTAGAAAGTTTATCTATCTTATGATAATGTCTTAACCACATATGCTACTTTATTCTGAATCCTTGGATCTAAAGGTTTAATGAGGCCAAGAGATCATCTAGCCCAATACAAAGGACCAATGAATTCTTCAAAATCATTGGAAATTTGGATATTTAAAACTACTTATTTTAATTTCAGCTAGCAATCGTTTATTATTATATTAGGCTCTGTGCTAGGTACTAGGTCTATAAAAGTGCTGGGTAGATGGAGATAAATGATACACCATCCTTGTTTTAAAAGTACTCACAAGCTGTATGGTTTAGCATTTACAAAGCATTTCCAAGTATATTATGATATCTACTTTTGGCAACAACCTTCTGAATTTGGTATTGCAATCCCCATTTTACACACGATGAAATTGACATTCAGCAGAGTTTAAGTACTTTCCCAGGGTCATACAACTGCAAGGTAGAAGTAGTCAACTCAGACTAGTGACTCCCAGCAGGGGTTACAATCTACCTACCCTTGACCCTATAGTCAACACATATATTTTCAAAAATCTTTGTAGAAAGTGATTTTTAAGCTCATTATTTTCCCATTGGCTTCTCCTCTATGAATGGAAATATATTAGGAGAAATTGCAGCCCAAAGACCAACAAAGCAGTCATGCTTTTACATTTGCCTTGGGGCAGCATGAGGTAAGAGAAGGGAGACTGCTGCTGTGATGCCACTCTTTAGATCTCAGTCTTCTAAGTTACCCTAAAATAAATTCTCTATAAGGCAAATTTCATCTCTAGCACAGTGCATTTGTTCTCTAGCTTGCAAGATCTATGACAGTGAAATTCCATACACTGTACTGCCATAACCCTTTTTTAAAGTTTCTGTTACTAACACTGTTGGAGCAATAGAAAAAGAAAATTACAAAAGTTCATGAACTTTTCTGCAGAAAGAATATCAACAACACATACTGCAAGAGGAAAGGGTTAGGGGTTCATATCTAACTTCAAGCTCACATGTGCTCCCTGCTTCAACGTTTGCAGCTCAGAATCCACTAAGCATACCTCTGGGTTGTGCCCAATCCCCTTACTTCTATATCACAGGACAACAGACCAAACCATAACCAGTCAAACAAAGGCTCCTTGGGGACATATAGGAACTAAATGTACCCTTAATCTAGGGGAGGTTTTCTTCTGTCTTTTTGCTGGGAGAAGTCAAAAGAGTTATGTCCAGGAAAAATCAAAATAATGTAAAATTAGAGCAATTATGAAAAATTTGGCCCTGAACAGAAAATATTCTAATTTTTGTTTTATAATATAAAATGATACAGATAAATAAATTAATAAATTGAATAATACACATCCCAATATAACAAGTTTTCTAGATTTGTAGATGCCCCCAATACCATCCTGGTAATCAATATTTGGACACAGTCTAGTGTTGTCAACATTCTTCTTAAATAATGGTACTCAAAAAGGGATACAATTCTCCAAATGTGGTTTGATATGTAAAGTATGCAATCAGCCTATTTTCTCTCTTTAATTGGTTCAATAACTTCTACTACTCCACACCCAGGACATAGAGCTTATCACTGTAGCAAAAAGACTGTCCTTAGTATTTGCTGCTGATGTTTCTGTATTCAGACCTAGACAGAAAAAAAGTGTGTTTTCATGGGCCTTTTTAGTAGAAGGCTAGATATTTTTAAAAATAGAATATATTTGTGGTTGGAGGAAACAAGTAAATGAACCACTGAGTTCTCATCAAGCCCTTAAGAATAAGATAGTCCTGTCTATGGCCATGCCACCCTGAACGTGCCTGATCTTATCTGATCTCAGAAGCTAAGCAGGGTCGGGCCTGGTTAGTACTTGGATGGGAGACCACCTAGGAAGACCAGGTGCTGTAGGCATAAAAAAAAAAATAAGATAGTCCTTATAGAAGCAGATTACTTTTGTCAAGGCAGTTTTTTCAGTATTGTAAGAATAGCAAACGCTTTATAAGAATATTTTTTTAATTCCTAGGATAAATGCTAAACAATTAGTTGGGCTTGAAATAGCCCTTGTTTTCAAGCATAGGTATCTTAACGGAAAAAAAAAAAACAACTAAATTTATGAGGTACCTGCAATATACATGCCAGAATCTGTGATAAACTTGATCACTTATGTCCTCTCATTTAACTTTAACATAACCATATATGTTTGGAATTATTTTTATTTGACTGAAGAGGAAACTGAGACTCAAAAAGGTTAAATGAACCACACAAGGTAATACCACTAATTAAATGCTAGGGCCTGAATGCGAATACAGGTCAGTGTAACACCAAGGCCCTTGCTAATTCTACAACATATTTCAGCCTTGAAAACTGGACACTGGGAGTTTCTAGTCCCGGCTCCAACATATAAAGAGCTTGGAAGATATCATTCCCATCCTCAAAAACAACAGGACAATAGCTGAACAAACTTAAAATCAATGATGCTTCTTAGACCCATTAGGGGATTCAGGTCACAGGGCAAACTGCTATTCTGAAATCTGGGAAGACAAATTACAGAGAATCATGGTCGAAATCCACTTACCTGGAACAGAAGCTGCTAAAGCCATTAACTAGTGTGAACACTTAAGTGGTAATATTTTTCAGTTGTGCCACATTTATTTTAAGACCAGTAACAGAGAACCTGAGAAAAGAGGGGCATGGGGCAGAAGAGGGGGCCTGATCACCATTCACGGGTCTGTGTTTATGGCATCTTGGTTTCAATTTCCAAGTGTCTGCTATCCTCCCCTGAAGGACTTGGTGAAAAATGCGAGGGCTCTCTGGAACCAGCTCCTCCAAGACAGTTGAGAGCAAGCAGGCTCCCTGAGCGAGCCTTTGCCATTGGATGAGTTCTCCATGGTGTCAGACAAAACAACAAATTCCTCAGTGCCTTTAAGCCAGGCTTTCATGTTTGGGTGAGGAGGTAGAAGGAAATGAGTGAAGATCATGCTTCTGGGAGAGTGTGAGGTACCTGTTATAAATGGTAATTTTGACAAATTGATAAGAGGCTGAATATAGACTAGCTAGAGAGTTAAAAACTCATGTCCCCCAGTCTTATCGGTCCCCCATAGTTACATGGGATTTACATCTAGAAAACAAAGTTATCATGGTAAAGATCTAAGAAAACTCTCTCTGTTTTTCAAGCAGGGGAGGGGAAAAGTAATAATTTAGAAATACACCATCAGCATTCTCCATAACAACTGCCTGTCCCAGGAACATAACGTTACCAAAGCCTAACACCCAGGAGAAGGGCAATTAGACAACTCCAGCCCCCTCTAGCCTCTCCATCCCACCTAAAGTGAAAAAATGCTGAAAAAAACTTACGAAGATCACAGTCCAAGGGCAGAGGCCCACTAAAAGACTAAGATAAATCATTAGATTATAGTCTATTTCCTCTCCTCCCATGACTTACCATCAAAAAGCCACAAACCCTATTTAAGAAGGAGTTCTTAGGGAAACCCTAAAACAACAGGTGAGAAAAAAAATAATAAAACAAGGACACCAGAAGAAATTAAAGCCTCTGGCACCTACAGCTACAGCAAACATTAAATAGCCCAACTCTTAGTCAGATTAACATAAAACTTCACACTAGAAAACTAATAACTTCAGTTCCTATTACCCAACAATATATCATGTCCCGCTTTCAACAAACAATTATAAGCTATTCTAAAAGGCAAGAAAAAGTCTTAAGAGACAAAACAATGATCAGAACCGTACTCAGATACAGCATGGATTTTAGAATATCAAACAGGGAATTTAAAACAGCTATTATTTATATGTCAAGGGCTCTAACGAAATAAGTGGACAACATACTAGAACAGGTGGGTAATATAAATACAGAGCTGGAAATTCTAACAAATGTCAAAAGTAAATGCTAGAAATCAAAAACACACACAGAAATGAAGTACGCCTTTCATGGGCTCATCAGTATACTGGAAACAAGCAAGATAAGAATCAGTGAGCTTAAAGAAATGTCAATAGAAATTTGTCAGACCAAAATAGGGAGAGAAATGAAGAATAAAACAAAAAACTGAAAAAAATACCCAAGAACTTTGAGAAAAATTCAAAAGGTGTAAATTGTACATAATTGCAATTCTAGAAAGAAAGAATGGAGCAGAAGAAATATTTGATGTAATAGTGACCAAAAAGTTCACAAAGTTCATAATAGACACAACCCACAGGTCAAGGAAGTACAGAGAATAATGAGCCGGTTGAATACCAAAACATCTACTCTTAGGTATATCATATTCAAACTGCAAAAAACAAAAGACGAAGAAAAAAATCTAAGAAGCTAGAGAAAGAAATAGCCATCTTACCTATAAAGGGACACCTTGTTTCGTTTTAGGTGTGATGTTCCTTTATAGGTAAGATGCCATATCCCTTGTTGGTGGGATGCAACAAGAATTACATTGAACATCTTGTCAGAAATCATGCAAGAAATAAGAGAGAAATGAAATATTTAGTGTTCAAAGAAAAGAAACCATCAATCTAGAATTGTTTCCAGAAAAATTATCATTGAAAAGGAAAGAAGAAACAGACTTTCTCAGACAGAAAAAGGAAGAAATTTTTCAATTCCGAAAAATGTTAAAAGCAGTTTTTCAGGGAAATTATATAGGTCAGAAAATCGAATCTACATAAATAAAGGAAGAGCATCAGAGAAAGAATAAAGGTAAAATAAAGTCTTTTCTTTTTTAAAGAAATTTATCTAATAGGCAACTTTGTTCAAAGTAATAATAGCAACAATGCATTTGCTGATTACAGCATATAGAAAAGTAAAATGAATGATAGCAATGTTATAAGGGATGGGAGGGAGAAATTAGGAATACTCTATTATAAGGTATCTGCACCACTGGTGAAGCAAGATAGTATTATTTGTAAGTGAACTTAGAATAATTAGAAAAGCATTTTGCAAACTTTAGGGGGAACACTAAAAAAAATTTAAAGTATAATTGATATGCTAAGAGAGGAGAAAAAGTGGAATCACAAAATATTCAGTTATAACCAGAGAAAGCAGAAAATGAGACGATTAAAAATAACTATAGCAAAGAATAAGTGCAATAAATCTAAAGTAGCTACAAATATGGTGGATGTTAATCCAATTACATCACTAATCACTTTAAATGTGAATGGTTTAAATACACAAAGTAAAAGATAGAGACTATCAGCATAAATATAAAAATAAGACCTAACTACAGACTGTCTATAGGAAACACATCCTAAATATAAAGATACAGATAAAGTGATGGAGAAAGATATAACATGCTAATACTAACAAAACACTGGAATAGCCAAATTCATTTCAGATGAAGCCCACTTTGGAAGAAGGAAAATTAGCAGGGATAAAAGGGTCATTACATAATAATCGAAGGGTTGATGTTCCAAAAAGACATAAGCCTTAATGCATATGCACCTAACAACAGAGCATCAAAATATGTGAGGTAAAAACTAATGGAATTATAAAGATAACTATCCAAATGCATAATTATGTTGGAAACATCAACACCCTCTATCAATAACTAACAAATACATCAGGCAGAAAATTAGTAAGGATATAGTTGAACTGAATAGCATCATCAATCAACTAAATCTAACTGACATCTATAGGATACTTCATCCATCAATAGTAGAATATATATTCCTCTTAAGCTCACCTGAAATATTCTGGGCCATAAAGTACACTTTAAGAAATTTTAAAGCATAAGCCCCCTCCCCAACTCTAGGGGCGAGAGCCCCTAGTAAGAAGATGACTTTTATAAAGAAATGGAAAAAAAGTGAAATAAAAATTGTGTCAAATCATATTTGTAAAGGGTATTTGTTTTTTTTTTAATAACAGGCATTGAAACAAGGAAACTTACATTTCTATGTAAGGTGGATGAGGTTGAGCGGTTCCCTCCATTTTAGGAAGATCTAAGTCACCATGCAGACTAATAAACATGAACTAGATAACCCCCCCAAAAAAATTTTAAACCATAGAAATCATACAAAGAATGTTCTCAGACCACAATGGATTTAAATGACAAATCAATAACGGAAAGATAACAAGACAGTATCCAATCATTGGCAAATTAAACAACATACATCTTCATAATACATGGGATGAAGAAGTCTTAAGAGAAATTTTAAAAATATTTTGAACTAACTGAAAATGACAATAAAACTGATGGGATGCAAGAAATGCAGTGCTTAGAGGGAAATTTATAGCATTAAATGCATGTATTAAAAAAAGAAAAACATATATTTCAAATTAATTATCTAAGATTCCACCAAAGGAAACCAGAGAAAGAACAGCAATATAAACCTAAAGCAAGCACAAGAAAAAATAATAAAAATTAGAGAGGAAATCAATGAAACTGGAAACAGATAATCAACAGAGAAATTCAACAAAACCAAAAGCTAGTTCGTGAAAAAGATCAACTCGATTTAAAAAATATTGAGGAAGAGGAAGATGGAGAAGGGGAAAGGGGGTAGGAGGAGGAGCAGGAGGAGGAGGACAATGACAACAACGATGATGACGATGACAATGATGACAACGATGATGACAACGACAACGATGATGACAACAACAACGATGATGACGACGGCAATGACGACGACGATGACAATGACAATGACGACAACCTACTGAATGGGAGAAGATATTTGCCTATAAGTGGTTAAAATCTAAAATTTATAAAGAACTCATACAATTCAACAATGAAAAAACAATCAAATTAAAAAATAGGCAGAAGACCCGAATAGGTATTTCTCCAAAGAGAAAATAAAAATGGCCAATAGATGAAAAGATGCTCAAGATCACTAATCATCAGAGAATACAAATTAAAACACCAATGAAATATCACCTCATACCTGTCAGAATGGCTAGCATCAATAAATTAAAAAACAAGTATTGGTGAGGATGTGGAGAAAAGGGAACCCTCGTATACTGCACTTCTATTCAACATTGTACTAAAGTCCTAGTCAACGTAATAAGACAAAATAAAAAAAATAAAAGATAAACAGATTGGGAAGGAAGAAATAAACTGTTCACAAATGATGCGATTGTCTGTAGAAATCCCAGAGAACTGACAAAAAATTCTCCTCAAACCATTAAGCAACTATAGCAAGGTTGCACGTCACAAAGTCAGTACATAAAGTTAGTCACTTTTTTATATATCAAGAATGATTAACTGGTATTTCCAATTGAAAACACAATACCATTTATATTAGCATCAAAAAATGAAATGCTTATGTATAAGTCTAACAAAATATGTACAAGAATAAATGGAGAGATACTCCACATTTATAGGCTTAAAAAACTCATTATTATTAAGAAGTCAATTTTTTCCAACACAATCTATAGATTCAATGGCATCCCAATCAAAATCTCTGCAAATTATTTTGTGGTTATCAATACTAAAGTTTATATAGAAAGGCAAAAGACTCAGAATAGCCATCACAACACTAAAAAATAACAAAATTGGAAAACTGGCACTATCTGATTTCAAGAATTCCTATAAAGTTACAGTAATTAAGACAGATGGTAATGGTAAAAAAAATAAAGGAAAAGATCAATGGAACAGAATACAGAACCTAGAAAAAGACTCAGGGAAAGGACAAAAGCAATTCTATGAAGGACAGTTTTTTCAACAAATTGTTTTGAAACAACTGAATGCCCATATGCAAAGAAATAAATCTAGATACAGACCTTATATCTTTCATAAAAATTAACTCAAAATAGACTGTAGACCTAAATGGAAAATGCAAAACTATAAAACTTCTATAAGACAACATGGAAGGAGATCTTGATGACTTTGGGTTTAGCAATAAGGTTTTACATTCAACATCAAAAGTATAATCCATAAAATAAAAAAAATTGATAGTTGGACTTTATTAAAATCAAAAACATGTGTTCTGTGATAAGAAAATGAAGAGAAAAAACATCTGGTAGGAGAGTTAAAAAAAAAGCCACAGACTGTGAAAATATTTACAAAATGTATGTGATAAAGGACTTGTATCCAATATATACAAAGAATTCTTAAAATTCAACAATAAGAAAACAACCCACCACATTCTTACACTGTATACAAGAATAAATTCAAAATAGATTAGACCTAAATGTAAGACCCAAAACCATAAAACTCCTAGAAGAAAACGTAGGCAGCAAACTCTCTGACATTGCTCTTAGTAATATTTTTTTTTTCTAAAATATCTCCTCGGACAAGGGAAACAAAAGAAAAAATAAACAAATGGGACTACATCAAACTAAACCATTTTTGCACAGCAAAACAACCCATCAACAAAATGAAAAGACAACCTACTGAATAAAAGATATTTGCCAATGATACATCTGATAAGGGGTCCAAAATTTATAAAGAACTAAGCAACTCAACACCTAAAAAAGAAAAACTAACAATTCAACTAAAAAGTGGGCAAAGAATCTGAGTAGACATTTCTCCAAAGAGGATATGCAGATGGCCAATAGACATATGAAAAGATGCTCAATATTTCTAATCATCAGGGAAATGTAAATTAAAACCACAATGAGATATTACCTCATACCTGTTAGAATGGCTGTCATCGATAAATCAAAAAACAAGTGTTGGCTAGGATGTAAAGGAAAGGGAACCTTCATACACTGTTGGTGGGATTGTAAATTGGTACAACCACTATGGAAAACAGTATGGTGGTTCTTCAAAAAATTAAAAATAGAACTACCTTATGACCCAGCAATTCCATTTCTGGGTATTTATCTGAAGAAATCCAAAAGACTGATTCAAAAAGACATATATGTCCCATGTTCACTGCAGCATTGTTTACTATCACCAGGATATAGAAGCAACCTACGTGCCCATCGGTAGATGATTGAATAAAGAAAAGGTAGTACATATATACAATAGAACAGTACTTGGCCATAAAAAAAAGTGAATTCTTACGATTTGCAACAACATGGATGGACCTAGAGGGTATTATGCTAAGCGAAATAAGTCAAACAGAAACACAAGTACCGCATGATCTCACTTATATGTAGAACCTAAAGAACAAAATAAACAAACAAAACAGAAACAGACTCAGATACAGAGAACAAACTGATGTTTGCCAGATGTGTAGGGGATTGGCAGAATGGAAGAAAAGGTGAGGGGATTAAGTAGAAAATTGGTAGTTATAAAAGTTATGGGGATGTAAAGTACAGCAGTAATAATATTGTAATAACTATGCACAGTGCCAGGTGGCTACTAATTGGGGTGAGGGTGATCACCTTGTAAATCATATGTCTAACCACCATATGTTCACCTAAAACTAATATGAAAGAATATTGAATGTCAATTGTAATTGAAAATACATAAATAAAAGCAAACGACCCAATTAAAAACGGGCTGAAGATCTGAACAGACATCTCACAAAAGAAGATATGTAGATGGCAAATAAGCACAACAAAATATGCCAATATCATATGTCATTAGGAAATTGCAAGTTATAGCAATACTACTACACAGGTATTAGGCTGCCTAAAATTCATAACACTGACAATACCAAATGCTGATGACGATGCAGAACAATGTTACTGGTAGGAATGCAAAATACAGCCACTTTGGAAGGTAGTTTGGCAGTTTCTCACAAAACTAAACATTTTCTTACCATGCAGTTGGGCTCCTAGATATTTACCCAATTGAGTTGAAAATTTATGTTCACACAAAAACCTAGCCATGAATGTGTATAGCAGCATTTTTTTTAAATAATTGGTCAAAACTGGAATCAAGCAAGATGTCCTTCAATAGGATAAGCAAACAGTGCCATATCCATACAAAAAAATACCACTTAGCAATAAAAAGAAATGAGCAATCAAGCCACCAAGAGACATAGATCTTAGATGCCTATTGCTAGGTTTAAAAAGTCAATCTTAAAAGGCTATACGCTGTATGATTCCAACTGAGACAGCATAGGGACTTGGGCCCAGGGCTAAAAGAATGTCAGATGGCCAGGAGGACCACTGGATAAGCTAACCACAAGAATGCCACCACCCTGTCACCCCCTACACAAAAACGCAGATGTAGCTGATTATGTCTCCCTTCTAACTTCTTACTTCCTTGCAGATGTCTAAACCACTATCCTGCATGTGCAGCTGATCAAGGTTTGACCACTATAAGACCTTTCTGGGGTGGTGACAATGAGCAGTCCACCATTTTGCCTTCACAACAGTTACCAGGCAATGTAGCTGAAAAAGGAAGGCTGCCTGTTTAAAAAGTCTGAATTTTCACACAAGCCCTCTTGTCCCCAGCTTATAAAAGGAGGCAAGCAGAGACAGCCCTGGAGTCAGTTTGGAGGCCCTTCCTTTCTTCTGCGCTGCCTCCCTTGTACTTGAGTATAAGCTTAACAAAATTTGTCTGAAAATCTTTTTGGGGTTTCCTCTTCATTTCTATCTTGGGGACCCCAAGAACCCCAACACTGGTAACATAACTATTTGACATTCTGGAAATGGCAAATCTACACAGATCACTACAAAGATCACTTGTTGCAAGGGATTGCGGGGGCAGAGGAGGATAAATAGGTGAAGCATCAGGAATTTTAAAGTGGTGAAACAGTTCTGTATGATAGTCTAATGGAGGATATAAGACATTATGCATTTGTTAAAACTCGTGGAACTATGCAACCCAAAAAGTAAACCTTAATATAAACTATGGAGTTTAGTTAATGATAATGTATCAATATTGGTTCATTAATTATAACAAATGTACCAAACCAATGCTAATAATATTAATAATAGATGAAACCGTGTGCAGGGGAAAGGGAGCAACTAGAAACTCTGTGTTATCCACTTAGTTTTTGTTTAAATCTAAAACTATTCTAAAAAATAAAGTATTAATTTTTTTAATGAAAAAAACTGGACCTTGGAAATTAGTCTTTGATGGAACTAGTGACTAGAATCACTGAACAGTGTTAATTCACTCCCTTTTTTTCCCTCCAATCTGCTTTGACATTTCTTTCTTGAGCTGAGGAGTTTTAGCACACCATAGATGCCATATGGTATCAACGTAATTTTAATTGGAAAAACCACCAGAAAAAAAGTTAATGGACCAAAACACCCAAAAAGGTAACACATTCCAATGTTATTTTTGAATACTGAATGATTTTTTTAAAAATCAGCCACATAAAACTGCAAGTTTAGGATGTAGGAAAAGCCCCCACACTTTCTAGAATAGTTCACAGAAAAGACACTAAAAGTATTGCTCAAAATTCTGTTCAGTTTTTTTTCTGGCATTTCGTTCCACATGAATTTACCTAGAATTGAGCAAGCTTAGAAATAAGTTGCTCTTAAATATAAACCAATTATTCATGCAGGCCCATGACGAAACTATAAATGTACATAGGCTTCTAAATACCGAGTTTAAAAAAAAAGAAATATTTTCAGAGACTATCACAAATATGATTCGGTAGAGAGAGAGACAGACAGACAGAAAGACAGATTTTTCCCCTAAGTGCACTACAGACAAGAAAAGACGATTAAAAGGATTCACTCAAAGGATCCTCAGAAAGAAGAACGGAATATCCATAACTACTAGAAAACTTACGACCCTGCAACAGTTAACCACTCCTTTGCCCCATTAGCACAATTAGTCCTTACCATTTATTAGTCCTTACCATTTAGTCCTTAACATTAGCTTTTCTGAAAAAAAAATAGTTTGTTTTAATCTTCCAGACACTGTGATTCATATATCCAATCATTTTTACCTCTTCACATTTGTTGTCAGAAAGCGCAGACCAAGTTTATGGTCTACCTCTATTAAACACAATAAACTTCATATCATGCATTATGTCCTGTGTACTTTTGTAAAGCTCTTTAAATTCTTTTTGGGACAAAGTAGGATATAAATAAATAGGTAGGTAGGTAAATAAGAAAAGAAACAGGAGCTCTACCTATTATTTCAAGACAAAACATCATTTCAACAGTGTATTCTCACAAGTTTGAGTAGCCACTATAAAAATATTTACATTAATAAATGGCCAGACCCTTGGTGGAGACTCATTAGTAGCCTGACACTGTTTTCTCCAGCAATTGTCAGGACCCAAGGTTGAATCTGAATACACGACACTTCTGAAATCTTTTTACCCTTTAATCATATTTTTAAAATTTTGGTTAAATTTGTGTAACATCTATAAATTAGGTAGGCACTAATATGGCCAACATCTATAAATTAGGTAGGCACTAATATGGCCAGCTTCATCACGGCTCACAATACGTCTGTTCTCATCCTGGACTTAGGAATAAGCCACTCTTGAGAAATCAGGAAAGTGGCTAAACAGAAGAATGTAGGGGAGCTCCAGATGATGACTTGTTTCTAAAATTGATAAAAAACTTGATTTTAAGAACACCATACCTTGCTTTATCATCTCAATGAATTAGAATGTTGTAAGACACGATTCTTAGTCTTTTTTTTTTCATTCTTCTCTCTCCTAGGCTTTCACTTGAACAAGCTAATTTTTGGTTGATTGAGAAATATTCTTGCTTATTCAAGGTCTCCATGGTTAATAATGATACCTACCAAAAGAGGCATCAAGGTCACATTCTTAGATCTTGCAGTTGACTCCCTACAAAAGAAAGTCTGATAATATCTAAGGAAGTAAAGTTCTATAGCTCCTCCCAGAATCCAAATTAAATAGTTTAAAAGTCCCCAGAACTCACCAAATCATTCTACTTAATTAAAATCTTTTCTAAAAAAAAAGAAGGGAATGGTCTTTCTCCAGAGTTTATGGGAAAGAGACATGGATTACTACAAACAGCCACGAGAAGAATAGTTTACGGTCTCAGCTAGACCAGAAAATCACTGAGACATCCTAGGCCTGGTTATTGTGTTCTCAACTTGTGGATTTTTCTTTTTCTAGTGTATGACCATAAGTTCATGAATCAAGGCTAAGGCGTTTTTTCTCTTAACCACCTACTATTACTAACCGTTGCTTAGAAAATAAAAATAGGCTTTTGAAGACATATTGAATGAAAGAGTCTGTTCTATAATGCGGGAATAGCTTCATTTAAAGGTTTAAATGAAATATTCTGGTAGTGTCTTTATCTAATAAAAATCTGTGTTTCTTTTCAATATACCTTTATGTGTTGAAAAGAAAGCACAACTAGAGGATGTTTTGTGTTGTTAGGACAATTAATGTGTTCATTTGACACAGTTGCTATTGTCTGCTCTTCTTTCCTCCTTTAACTACTTAGATGCCACATGAATATCCTAAAAAAGGTCAACTGTCAGCAGTTTATGCAACTATTGTTATTGGAAAGACTTGTGACTGTAACCTGGTATTAAGGATTTGCATAGTAGTTTGTAATTCTGCAAGTGCTTCAGCAAAAGCTTTAATGATTACAAAAGTAACAGTCTCCTCTTCCCCCATGGTTACTGGAAGATGCATTCCCATCCTCCTTCCTCTCATTTATGAGAAGTACCAGATCTGAGCTGGCTTAAGTTTTATACACTCACCCTCCCAAGGCCTTAAGCATTCATATACTCAAAAGTACTCATTGAGCACTCTTTATAAAATGTTCTATTTTCTTTCTACACTATTTTCTTTCTACTTTTAGAGAGCCATGAGACTACTGTATACTCTCTTGTGAAAGATGAGGTAGATCTGGGATAAGAGACCCCAAACCCTACAAGTCTGGGCTATTTATTATTTCTCCTGCTGAGCCATAACATAGTCTTCTAAGACCTGTGTCCAAACCAAATTTCATCTTGTTTGCGACCAAAATTATGACAGGTCCTTGACATTATGTGAAGTCAACAACATTAACCACTTGCTAGAAAACTACTTAAAGACTACTTTTGAGACATCTTAGCTGTCTCGTTAGATCAACTGTACTTGCATAAAACTATATTTTTTCCATTTAATATTTACTAAATGCGCAGTATCTCCTAGACTGTGAATAAAACATGCAAACAACATGGTCCTTATGCCCTAGAGGCTTGCAATAGCCAGCTGTAATAAAATATTGGATAGCCTATTTTCTTTGAAAAGCATAAAAATATCTTATAAATACAATAGTACATTTTGTTCTAAGAATTTACTATAGCCTAAGTATACATAGTGTATACTTATGACAACACGACCACCATAACTGAAGTGTTTTATGGCATTTCAGAGTTTTACAATTTGTGTTCTTATTTAATTCTCCTTCTCTATTATTGAAAGAGAATGTGTCTGTGCACACACATATGCACACATGTGTATGAACAGTAGTTAAGAGAAATATTATTTCCCCAATTTCACAGATGAAGTCACTGAAATTAAGATTGGCTCCAAGTCATGTAGCTATGTAGTGGCTGGTGGCAGCAACAAGACAGGACTCTTGACTATCTGTGCAATGTATAATGTGTTTTTCATTATGTCCATATCCTTCCATGAAAAATATTGCATAGCACTTAAAAATTAGCTTTAGGTATAATAAGAACTAGCATCTATGGAGTATTTACTTTTGCCAGGCAGTGTTTCAAGTGTTTTATATGAATTAATTCATGTGTTATCAGAACTATCCTATGAGGTAGGTATACTATTGTCTCTGTTTTACAGATAAGAAAACTGAGTCACAGAGAGGTTAAGTAACCTGCTAAAGATTGTATAGTCGATAAGCAGAAAAGCCAAGTTTTGAATTCAAGCTGATGGACTCCAGAGCTTATCTACGAAACCACTCTAAATAATACCTCGATGTATGGGTGACTTGTCTTTTTTTTCTTTTCCTTTCGTTTCAACTCTAAGCACACATACACACAAAATAAAACAAAAAAAAATCCAGTTGTTTGGCAATATTCCACTGGGTTTACTGGACATTTCAGGAAAATAATTCTATAACTTGAATGATTCCAACTACTCACCAAGAACAATATTTCCCTATAAATACATGGCCTGCAGTGCCTCATAGCCATGATGAAATGAAAATTATAAGAAAATAAGTGGAAAAGGTTAATGCTGTGCATTTCCTAGGGATTATTGATATGTGTATGAAATCTTAGAACTCTCAGCTCTAATCATAAAACTATGGTATTTAATTGAAAAGCTAGCCTTTGCAAAAAGGCCAGGCCCTCCCTTGAGCTACAGTTCTTTCAAAAGGCTACTAACAGACAGGACTCAAGGGCCAGGATTCTGACAGTTTCTTGGGCCTCAGTCTCCTACAGCCTACTCCAGCACATGAAACACAGTGAAGGTGAAAGCTGGGGGACTCGTGGAGGCTGGATTGATTAACTCAAGGGGAGAGAGCTGCTCAAGTGCCCTCAATGGGCTCTCGCAGGAGGTGAAAACTTGGCAAGGAGGTATCACCACAGTGACTCTAGCAAATTCAATGGCAAGTGGGAAGGGGTGGAACACCTATAAAGGTCAACCACGTGGCTCTTCCCTGAGATTGTCAAAATTAGGGAACGTTTTACCTTTAGGAAACTGCTCTTATATCCTATAAACTTAATAAAGTGATTTTTGCCACCATGTTAGAACTGACGTGTGTGTGTGTGTGTGTGTGTGTGTAGTATTAGTCTATGTGAGAGAATGAGTGGGAAGAAGGGTGAATCTCCAGGATTAAGTAAAAACCTGATAAAACAAGTCAGCTGGTAGGAAAAATCATAGTGTGACTCTAAAGACGTCCCTGGTGCAGCTGGGCACGGCAGTCTCTGTTTCCCTCGGTTTTCTTAAAGTGCCATCAATGCACTGAAGCAACCACTATGATTTGCAATTATGACTTGACTGCTGGAGGGTTTGATAAATGCTGGATGTTTCTCAAGAAGTCTGTACCATTTAGATGCAGAAGGAGAAATGGTTTACAATTTACTGAGCATCAAGCACCTAAAGTAAAGAATTCTTCCTCCTGGAAGAACTTGAGAGTAAATAAAGTGATTCCATGCACCTTCTCATCAATCAAACTTTTCTTCCTTCTTCCAGCAGGTGTTTGGTGTTTGACAGTCTTTTTGACATTGCCTTTTTTTTTTTTAAGAGAGACCTAAGGTGTTCTTGTAAATTTTAATATTGCATATGATGGTTGCCAAAGGTACTCAGACAATATAAAATGGGAAGCCGAATCAAGCATTTGGAAGCAAACCACGCAGTGCTACCTCAGTTACTTGCAACATCAGAGATATGGACACCTTTTGCTGCCCCGACCTTCTAACAAACTGTAACAAGATCCAAACCCATGATTTTAGAACTCTCTTTGGCAAACCTCTGGCAGCCCTTGGCACTACCTCCCCATTGCTATTTTAGATAAGGGAAAAAAACTGAGCACAGGATCTTCCTCATAGAAGGATGCTTTCCTTCCATCCGCTAGGAGTTGCACCCTCAATAGGCCACAGTGAATTTCCTTCCTTTT
Organism: Pteropus alecto; assembly: GCF_000325575.1. NCBI lineage: Eukaryota > Metazoa > Chordata > Mammalia > Chiroptera > Pteropodidae > Pteropus > Pteropus alecto. The sequence goes on along the minus strand of NW_006442490.1, from coordinate 1,015,837 downwards.
AACTTCTCCATCCTTCACCCCCACAAACTTAAATTTAAATCTG
>NW_006442490.1:968438-1015759 GCF_000325575.1 Pteropus alecto | reverse complement strand
ATGTTGGGAAGGTACAATATAAACTCACAAGGTTCAATCTCTGTGAAGGGAACATCTGTATGAAAAGGAAATTCAGCTGTCAGCCAGGCCAGCCTTATTTATGTCTGCTTCTGGTACACTAACATTGTCTAGGTTCAAAGAAGACATCATCTGAATTACTAAAACGGCCTAGGCGCTATTTTAAAATAATGCTTGGAGTGATCTGATGTCTTTTCTCCCAAAAAGACCTTTGTCACAGTGCTACATTCAAGAAGGCTTATTTTACTTAATTTTTAATTTTCTAGGCAAGGCAACCCTTGGTTGACCTCACAGATTGCAAGGACCTTATCAGCTTATAATCTCTTATTTTTGTTTTTATTTTTTATGCCTACAACACCTAGTCTTCCTAGGCGGTCTCCCATCCAAGTACTAACCAGGCCTGACCCTGCTTAGCTTCCAAGGTCAGACGGGATCGGGCTTGTTCAGGGTGGCATGGCCATAGACAAGAAGGCTTATTTTAAATGAGCATTTTTTAAATGGCCCATTGCTGTAATTTGGGAAATGCCCGGAAAAAGCTGATTTTGAGATTGAGCATTTTAAATAACAATCTCTAAAATTTAAGTTATAGTCGCTTTCCCTAATGAGAACTTCTGAACCTGTTGTTTAGCACTTTCCTTAAATATGCCTGGGGACTTTCTTTGTGGGCCTGGGGGCAGCCCCAATTCCAGTGCAAAGGAAGACACAGCACAATTGCACTGTGTCTCCCACTACCTACCTCACTGACCTCAACCAAGGTATAAATTCCAGCTTGTAGGGTCGACATCACTGAAAATTTTGTCTGTTTCAAGAAAGAAAGGTTAGGGGAATCCCTCAAAATGTTATTGTTCCAGTTTGAGACACATGCCACAAAAAGTTGAATTAAAATTCAAGTCTGTCATTTTCCAAAAATCTGCCTGTGGAAGTCACTAAGGTTAACGTCTATGGCCCAGGACAATTGAAACCAAACTAGAGAAATTAACTGTTTTTTCTTCTTCCTTAGGCTCCAAATTCTTTGGACAGGGAAGCGGGGAAGAAAATATTGGTGCCATGTGGTCTTGGGGCACCGTCAATAATTCATGGGAATATTGATGTAAATGATGTTCAAGTCATCCCTGTAATAGACTCATAATTAGCCTGTCCTTTTCCTATATTATATCTTAAGCTTTCAGAACTGTTTGGATCTGAGTTTTTACTACAGAACAAGTTACCAAATACTCATATCCTGATGAATTATAACATGCCTCTCTTTCCTGTGTCCCTCTCCTCCTCTTCTCTTGAATTTTCAGTCTGCTTTTCATGTGCCTCTCAAAATATGCTGAGTGGAGGTCAGCAAATGTGGCAGTAAGAAGAAAAAAAAGTTTATCTGCCATTTCTCAATGCTTATTAGAGTAAAAGTACAATGGTATGCAGTATTTTTTTTTAGCCAAGGGGTTATGGGGTCAGCTCACACACTGGCTTGCCAACTTGTTTCCACAAAATGAGATGTCAGATGAGAATGTTAATTTATCTGAACAGACGCGTGTCAGTATTGATCATAAAGAAAGGTACTGGTGCATTCTGCCAGCACATGCCAATGCCAAGAAAGGTCTGTTGCTGACGAGCAATCTGGTACACAGATTCACCATGACCGGTCTCAACCTAGCTGGAACTGTGTCTTTCTCCAGCTCATTCTGGCTGATGTTATCATCATATTCCATCCCCCATAAATGCTATGTGCCCTTTAAAAAATTAAAATGAAGTTCATTTTGTTTTAAGAACACTGTGACATCCCTGGAGCCAGTGCTGATATTGACAATTCGGGTTGAGTATCATTGGTTGACATGTCAGCAGACTGGTTCTATAATGATTAAATAAAAATAACAACAACAATAATGACAACAGTAACTACATCTGATATCTGCATAGCACATCCATTAGGATATTATAGCAACATATTACAACAACAGCTAACACTTACTGAGGGATTACTATTTGCCAGGTGCTGTGATAAATATATAAATCATCTCCTTTTATTCTCACAAAAGCCCTATGTGATGTGTACCATTATTAAAATTCCCATGTTATAGACAGAGCCTAGGGCTTTTGAAAGATATAGCCACATGCCCACGGTCATAAATCTGGGGAGTGGTAGGCATGGGATATGAATCAGTCTATTTATGGAACCTCGCTCATAATCATGTTACTATGTTGCCTCTGTGCCTAGTCCAGAGTCACACAAGGCAGTCTCTCTCCTGGGCAAAGGGGGCTGATCAGTGCTACTATTTTAATGTGACTTTCTTCTTTTTATCTGCTTTCATGACCAACAGCACCTGACCCTCACTCCCTGATTGACACATTCTTTCTTCAACTGTGTTAACTCTGTCAATCAGTCCACTGTCTGTTTTTTCCCCCACTAGGAGTCATTAAATTTGTCTCTGTCTCATTCTTGCTCTCTCTGTTTTTTTGAAATTTAAAAAAAATAAAGTTCAAACGAGTAAAATAATAATCATATTCCCACCAACCATTATCAATAATTAACTTTTGGCAATTTGCTTCCAGTCTTTTTTCTACATTTACGCTTTACAAAATTATACAAATAAAATGAGACTACACTGTTCTTTTGTAATTCAGTTTTTCAAAGGGAATTTGCATACCTCTGTTCTCATTCATAATTTGCTGATTTCCTAGCTTAACTCTTAGAGGGCAAGTTTATTTTCAGTATTTTCAGGTTCTTGGGAAGGCTTCTCCAAGTTGCTTCCGCACACCAACCAGACATTACCAGATATGGTGAGATTGGTATAAACAAACAGGCACAAGTAAGGTTGACCATCTTATTAACACTAGAGCTCAGGATTGTGCACTTTGTTTAACCTGCCTAACTCTCTTAATTGTTGAAAAAATCTATCTCAGCATAAAAGATTGTAAAAATTGGTAGTGCAGGGGTTTTTTAAGCAAAGCAAAAAGATTTGTATATTGACAAGGAAATTACAGGTTTGGACATAAACAATTAACTACATAATGACTTTGGCAAAATTGAGAGCATCACTTTGAAAAAGACATACCCTAGAAACAGAAAAGTAAGCTATTAAGAAGGCACATTTCTGAAAATCATAGATATAACTCATGATATCTGATAACTATGACATTTAGTATATATTTATTTCCAAACAAAAAATTAAAAGAGGTGTTAGTTTATTATAGGTTTAAAGAAAGATGCATGTCCATAACTATTTTTAAAGGTTAATCTGCGTAAAGCATAAAACCACAAAATTAATGGAAAGTAGAAAGCCTCCCAGAAGGAAAAAAATGTGGTGTGCATGGCAAATATCAACAAGTGAGCACAGCAAACAATGGTCAAAGACAGCTTTTCTATGAAATCAAAGAAGTCTTTTTCAGTCTGTGATACATTAAATTTCTAGAGTTATAATTATGGAGTTATTTTTATAGTTTATCTATACCAACTACATCTTTATAATAATATATATAGCATAAAACTGAGGCGATATTATAAACTAAATTCATTGGTATTTCTGATTAAAACAGCCTCAATCTCATCATACGGATTATAGAATATCAACCAAATAACTGGCTCCCTCTCCCGTCCATCACAGGGATGACCTAAAATGTTCCTCATGCCTCAGCCCTTCACAGAACCTTTCCCAGGTATCATCTGGCCCACCTCTATACTACACATAAATCCACAGAGTGTCCTACTGTAAGCATTTAAGATAATCAAATGATGCCCACATTCTTCTGGGTTTTCAACTGGAGCAGCAAAATGTATTTATATACGCCATTGCACTGGGCTTATATAAGTGATCAGAGAGGACATCAAAAATAACTTTAGCTGGATCCAAATGTAATGAGGGTTGAGAAACACTTGTATGGCAGATGCCTACAAAACTACAGGGCCTTACAGCCTAGATGTCTGTGCTGTGTGTGTAGTGTTAGGATTAAGAAATTTTTGTTGTCTTCTCTACTTCTCAACCCATTAGTATTTTTGTTCACCTAGAAAGAGTAAACAATTAAACTTCCAATCTATTGAGAAAGAATCAACAGCCTACTTACCCTGCTCTTTCTCTCCTTGGCACTCCCCCCATATATTGTACCTCTCATACTAAATTGTACACACTGAAGTGTAATGACTGTCTATACTTACAAATCCACCTTCCCAGCACAAGTGCTCTGAGGGCAAGTACTGTTTGTCTCATTCATTTTAACTCCAGCATGGAGATAGGTTCTGGGTATATAGGAGGCTCTCAATGTATGTTTGCACTGAATGAATAAATAAATGAGAGATCAACAGATGCTGACTAGACATCATGAACGGTTCGCACTGTGACACAATGAATGTTGAAAAATGAAAAAAAAATTAGTCAATCCATCAATTGGTTTATCTACATGACACCAAACTAGCAATCTGCTTGTTTTTTCTTTCTCCAAAAACCAAGACATTTCAGGTTACACCACTCAATGAGAACTGAAGGACATAAAACACCTTAGACTACAGCACAAGACTTATAAAATTCACACATATTCTGCCTTTGGTTTTACCCCTTAGGAAATGGTCTGCAATTGTACTTGGTATGTTGAAAAGTCCTTCTTATCAAAGGAAACCACAAACACTTTATTAACATCATCTCATTAATCTTCAAAAGATAGCTGTAAGGCAATAGCAAATGTTACTGATGAGGAAACAATTACAAAGGAGGCTAAGTGACTTGCTTAAATTATTAAGTTAATTACTGACTCAGTTGACATTTGACACTGTTGATATCCTCCTTCCTAAATTGCTTTCCCTTGATCTCCACGACACTATTCTCACTCTTTGACTTTTCTTATGAATTTAAGCTTCTTTACTGAAGAATGAATCTAATGTTAAATCCATTCACTTGCATCATTGCATATTGTCTTCATCAATCTATCTATATGTGCATAGCCATGTTTACATACTTTTTGATGTTCTTTTTCATGTACAGAGGCAGCTGTAGTACAACAGTTAAGAGCATGACCTCGGGAGCTACAATACATCCTTTCAAATCTTGGCTCTGCTATTAGCCAGATGTGTGACTTTGGGCCAATCATTTAAACTTTTGGTACCCTGGATTTTCTACCTGTAAAATTTGGAAAATAATAGTACCTATCCTCAGAAGGTTATTGTGAGGATTACATGATAAAATATATATGAAATGCTTAGAACAGTGCCTGGCATATAATAAGTACTCAATGTTAAATATTACTAATAATATTATTTCATATACATATTTCTATGTAGTCACGGCATATTCTGTTGTGTTACACAGTTTAGCTAATTTCATCTTGCATTATTTTAAGAAAGTTCATAGGAGTTTGGAAAATCACAGAAAATCAAAAACAGGAGGTAGAGCATATCCATCTTTTTTGTTATTCCATAGTGTTTCTTCGAACTCCTTCACTGGTTCAATTCCTCCCTCTCCTACCACCCCCTAGCCCTTTTTCCCCCAAGCCATTGCTACAACCCCATTCCAGGCACCCCGCACCTCATAATTTTTAATGGGGTCCATGCAGGATGCATGAACTAATAAAGTCCCCCTAAAGTGAAATAATATAGTGCTAGATCACAACACACCTAGCAATGTCTTGTACCTGACGTCTGTCTATAAATGTCATATGGATAGATGAAATGACATGGTTATAGGGACCATATGAAAAAGGATGCTGGAAGCAGGCCGGGCCAGGCTGGAAAGGAATCTAGATGCCATGCTAGAGAGTTTAGGTTTGATCATGTAAGCTATGGAGAGCCACTAAATTTCTGAGTTAAAAAAGTGGGAAAAAAGGAAAGAGAAAGCTATTTAGAGGCTAGAAAAGCTGCTATAGCTTCCTAACTATTCAATAGTAAAGTTCATTTTGCTTTAACCTTAAGAAATAGTTTTAATTACATTAATCTTTGAAACTGCCTCTGCCACAAAATTTCAGAACATCCCTTTTCTTACTTGTCACTCCACATGGAGGCTTTTTGAAAAGGTATAATATTTGCTTTTGTTTCAATAATAGATCCTGTTTTTCTAGAGGGCTTAGCAATACCTTATTTCAAATGACTTTCTGTCTTATAACATTTAAGAGAAACAATTAGTGTCTAAGATTTACCCTGCCTCAAAGACAGGTAGTTGCTGGTGGCCTGGGACGCCTCGACCTGAGCAAATTGTGAATTCCAGCTGGTCAGTTTCAACTCTGAAAGCAATCTATAGGGGAACTTATAATTACCCAACAACTTACTTTTGTGACACTGAAACTGCAGTCTCAGTGACAGCCACCCTCAAAAAAGTGGTTCCCAGCCTGGGAATGAAGCAGGTTCTATTGCTAGTGGTCTAGAAAGAGGTCAATGGGCAACATCACAACCACCATCAAACCCCTTGCAGTCTATTTGGCCTGTTGTTACCCCAAAGGAAAAGAGAACCATGAACCTGAGTACCTCAATAAAACTTGCAAAAAGGAGACTACAAAGGATTTCTGTTTTAGTATCATTATAGTATAGTCATAGTGAATAGCAACTCATCAGGGACCTTTCTCCATAATGGCTTGTTCCAAATACTTACTTTATTTTTCTCATATCTCAAACTTTGTGAAATTACAATGCTCTCACTGACTTACTGAAAATTATTGCAGAAACCATGTCCTCGGTATAAAAGATATTATATTTCCTCCCCCGATTACGGCCTTATATTTTGTTTCTTTTAAATTATGTATTTTTTTATTATTTTTGATTCTCTGCATCTACAAAGGTATTTCTATATTCTCTTTCCCAGCTGCCTCACTGATGAAGAGTTCTCTGGCAATATAGAGTAGAAGGAAATCTCTCTCAGTCTCATTTCCTTCACTTCAAAAGTAAATCCACTGGTCTGCCTCATCCACAAAAATGTAATGGGAATGTTTTCCTGCCCCATTAGTCAATCCTGAAGCAGGAAGAGTGAAAGGCCAGGCCAGATGGTGACTATCACAGCTGGCTGGCTACACTGCCAGAATCACAGGGTCCAGAGCTGAGCCAGGTGTCATGGTTCAAAATGAAGCAACTGGGGACTCTATGAAACGACTTTAAGGCCAGACTGACAAGAGACCAATAAAAAACTTTATTGACAAACTGAGAAAATAACTTGCACCACTATCTTTACTAGCTGGCTTCTTTGCAAAGGTGAACTCCAGGTTGTTTGGCAGAAGTGATACATCGGAGTAGACTTCTCTTCTGAAACCCTTGGACAAGGCTGATGAAGTAGAAACTAGGTATAAGCATGCCATAAGAAGCTGGGAAAGAAGCAAGTTGTAAGTGAGGGAACTTAACCAGGCCAGGGTAATGCAACAGCGAAAAGCTACCATGACCTGTTTAGCCTTTACTCCCGTGTACAGTGAGTGCACTGTACTAAGGGTGCCAAGAGCCTGAAAGAGAATCAGGCATGATTCTTGTCCTGAAGGAACTTCCTGCCTGGTGTGAAATCCAACCTCTACTATGCCCACAACAGCTTATTTAGGGTTCCTGGGGGCTTTAATTTTCCTGATACTTCTGAGGACAAAAATTCATAACTCCTTTTAGGTCAGAAGCACTGTCATTTTCAAAGACCCCCATGCATTGTGCAATCTAGTGATTCATCATCAGAGAGCCCATTCTCAAAATCGCAATTGCTCCAAGAAAAGACAGACTTAAATGCTACCGTAGGGATCCTACTTATTGAAGACCCCAGATATTCCCTTCCATCTCCTAAGTGGAAGATAGACTATTAGCCCTAAGCCCCTGGCCCAGCACCAAAGCAACATTGTGGCTAATCACCATACTATGCAAGCTCACATTCTCTGCTTGGGGCTGGGAGCTTCACTGTAATTACTAGCACTTATTAAATTTCATCTCTACATAAAGTATAATAAAAAGGTGGCTATCTATTTGAGAAGCACTTGTTAGAGTAATCAAGCTTGAAACTATGATAGAAATGCAAATCTGAGGTTATCATTTAGTGAACAGAAGGAAAAGGAGAGCCCAGCAGAGCAAGCCAGTTACCTTTGGAAGCACTAAGCACTCCACCTATTTTAACTCACAGAAACAGTCCACCTCTCAGTATGTCTCTTCACATTTTCTATTTTTCATGCCCCCATCTTCTCTTCTTCCCTCTTATTCTTTTCCTTTTCCTCATTTCCTCTGTTCTATCCTCTCCTAACACCTTACTATAAAATGGAAGTCCCAATCAGACTTAGAGCAGTCTCTGTTTAAACGTGGCTCCCTGATGGACTGCACATGTCTACTCCAACATCAAACACAAATGAATTTTGGGTCATTCACTCTATCAGATTACCTATGCCTCTGCTTCTCTTCTTCCACTAGCACTGACAACCAAGAAAGGATCACAGAGATCTAGACTGGAAGCCTATCAATATAGACTTTCCATGCTTAGTTTCTGTGGTAACAGATAAAGATCTGCCACAAGAATAGGTATTATGTGTATGCAAACAGGATGTCACAGCTTTCATTTCATGTCAAAGGAGAAAGGTTAGCAGAGGCCAGCCCTGAGAGTTTGTTAGGCTGGCAGAGTCTGGCAGATGTCAAGAAGTCAGTAGGCAGGGGAGTGGACAGAGAGGCCTGTGTAACCACAGCAGACATCAGGACAAAAAAGCGTCCAAGGTGCAAGTGTCCTAGAACTCAGTTTGGTCAGGAGAGATCAAGAAGATAGAGGCCAAACAAAGAGTTAAGGATCCTAGGCCTGGAAGTACTGAGACCACAGGAAGCCAAGGTACAACCGCCCCTTTCATATCTGAGCTTCTGGGCAGCATTTCTAGAAGCTATTGAACAGCTGCTACCATTCGCAACAAACTAGGCTGCAGTTCAGGAGGTGTTAAGCAATTCTAGACCACAGATAGTTTGTGAAGCTTTTAGGGGTCCTTTAAAATGAGATAGAAAGATGTGTTTTACAGAGCCTAGAAAGATAAGCCAGCAAATCTCAGGTGTCCTAGGGCAGATTACCTTGCTTTTGGGTTCTTATTAACACAGTTAAGCAAAGTAGGTAAAAAGATGACTGATGTAGATGCACTTCATTTCTTTGCTTTGCTTTTCACTTCTCTGTGCTAGCCTGCAACTGAGCAAGAGGACTTTTCAACACAAAGACACTACATTATTTTCACCTAGCTTGCAGAAGGCCTCTTTGGACTGAGAGAGAATGCCATCATTCTCTAGCATAGCCTAGAGTGGGACAGATATCAGAAGAGGGCTTCACGGAGGAGATGCTGAACAGCAGGGCTTCTTTATTTTCCTCCTTCATTCACTCTGATGCATCCTCCAGAGTGAAATGAGTACCAGTGCATAGCCCACAGGCAAGGAGATATTATCAGCACACCATTTCTCTCCCCCATTAGCATGGATAATCAAGCACAGACATGTAAGCATTTGGATCCTTGGAAAACAAAGTTTCATAAACACCTTCTGAGCCTTGTTTTAAGGGGGAGAAAACCTGATATTTGTTTCTATGACACTTATCAACATTAGGGTTTTTAGGACACATTAAACAGTATCGCAAGTCAGAGCAGATTGCATTCATTAATGGAATTGGACTGCCTCTCTAAACATCAGAGCAACATTTTAGTAACAAGAAACCTTACTTCCTCCACTTAGTTGAGCTGGAAAATTAATGTAGTGTGCTTCTGAAGAAACACATAATGAACATGATGAATTTTCATCATCTTGCTGGAAAGTGATTCTTTATGTTCTTATTCCAAATTTACAGCAAGTAAATTTAACGTTCCCAAGCTACTGCTCAGCCTTCTTAAGACCTCACTATCAATTTGTGGGTGTTTTAACTGATTCTGGCCTGGAATTAATTAGTGCTTTCTAAAAAACGTACGTGTAGCAAATTGACACATTTCAGGAAAAATGAAGTTATTTGGGGAAGTTACACTTTAACTATTTACATTTCTTCTAAGGTGGGGGGACAGAGAGGCAGGGACTCAAACTGGCTCTCTGACTTTCATAGAAAATTTGTAGTCAGGGAGTTAAAAATATCCATTGGCAACTAGGAGCCCATGCTGACCAGCTCCTGGGCACAGCTGATTTCATTACCCACTGTTCTTTGGTTAAAAGTCATAGGCCACTGAGAACTCCCAAGAACATAGATGTTCTAAGTAGATGTTCCTTTTTTCTTTTTAATAAAAAACATATATAATTCACATACCATAAAATTCACCTCTTTAAAGTATACAATTCAGGTATATTCACAAAGATGTGCCACCATCACTAATGTCTGATTCCATCACCCCCAAAGGGAACCCTATACACATTAGCACTCATTTCTCATTCTCTTCTCCCCTCTCCCTGGCAACCACTACTTTACTTTCTGCCTCTATGAATTTTCCTATTCTAGACAATCATTCTTTTTTACATACAAGTTTTATTTTTTATTTATTTATTTTTTTAAGTAACCACTGAGTTTTTCCCTTTAGGAAACAATAAAATAGGAAATACTGAGGTGGTCCCATCTAAAATGAAATTTTTTGAATAAATGAGAATGGAAATGTCCTTGGAAGAAATTTCCCTTAGGGAACTTGACTTGTGGATGTAGACAGCCTCTGACAGCGGTGCTTGAGCACAGACTTTCTCAACAGGTATGAGTGTCTCTTCCTCTGGTTGAAGAAGTGGGATTTTACTTTGTTGTTTGTCAGAGATAGGGTAGATTTTAATATCTCAAAGCCAGTTTCATCCAGCCTGTTTGTGAGAAGCAGTATAGCTAAGTAGACCCCAGAATCAGATAAACTGGGTTCAAATCATAGATCTACCATTTTTTTACAGGTTACAGACTATGGAGGTATGAGGAACTTATGTAGCTTCTCTGAGCCTCAGTTTCTTGCCTGTAAAAAGGAGATGATAGTACCAGCCTCACAAGATTTATTTTGAGGACTATATTTGATTTGGTGATAGACAGAGAGAGAGAGAGAGAGAGAGAGAGAGAGAGAGAGAGAGAAATATAGATACAGATAGATAGCTTGGTATGATACCAGGCATTAATAAGATCTCAATAAATGATATCTAAAAATAAATATCTATTTTGTGCCAGGTACTGGTTTTTGCATTAACTGGTTGCTTATTCACTGGTGTTAAGTGCACATCATCGAAAGGAAAGATGGGATTCTGAATACAAGGACTGGCAATGCCTCTAAAATATATTGATGTAATAAGATGACATGATGTCTGATCAAGTATGTGAGACTATCACATCAGTAAACACTATCTCCAGATTAATTTCTTGCAAGGCAAGTTGACATTCTCAGGAAATTAAAATTCAACATGTTCTTTCTGCAAACAATACTATAATCCATGAAAATCAATATGTTTCACCCTGTCTGTATGGCAGTCAGTTTCTTCAGTAATATAGCAATAGCTATTCATGCATGTTATAATATAAAATCTATAGATCAATAAGCCCTCTGACATAAAAAAAATTACAGCAAATCCGCTGGGACAAAAGATCTAGAAAAGATAAATGTTTCTCATCAAAAGGCTACTTTAAACATAATCCTGTCAAAATAAAAAATATACATTTTATAAAGTATGCATAAAAACCCGATAGGATTTTTAAACACAAAAAAAGCATCTATCTTCACTAATAAAAAGTTCAAAGTCAAATATTTTATAACTGCATACATAGTGCATCTGGTAAGTAGACAAAAATATGGGAATTACCATAGGTCTCTACCTGTAGTGGTTATTTAACTCCTCTGGTTCGATGGACAATAACTTGACACTTAATACTGTTTATAGCAATAGAAAATAGTAAACACAAAGCAGTGGTTTCCAAGCAGAATTCAATTTCTATAGGATTTCCCACAATCTTAAAGAATTAGGGCCATTTGAATCCCTAGTCTATGATACTACCTAAGCCTCATAAAATTACAGTCAGGAAGAACAGATTGGAGCCTCTAACATTTACCAATGTCAAAGAAATGAAGAGTCTGATACAATTGTGTATCGTTAACCTGATATTGGAATGTATACCTTTTTTTTTTCCTCATTCATTAACAACAGCCATTTAGTTAAGGTTCTGAGGGTCCCATGAAAAAGTCCATGACTGCATAAAACCATGATTCACTTTTCAGATTTTTCTCCCATTATATTGTGGATGGTATTTACTTCTTCTAGCAATCAGGCTTTGGTTCTAGACAGAAGGAACACTGGAGAAGGGGCGAAGAAATCCTAAGGAATCCAATTAACCATCTCCCTCCAGCACAAAGAAGTTTTGATCAGAGTTGACTAAACATAGTGTTAGGTGCCTAAAGGGTCCCAGGCTGTTGCCAAGTGGAGGTGGGGTCAGTCCTTTGTTCAACAACTCCCATCTTATCCTATCCTATCCTATCCTATCCTATCCTATCCTATCCTATCCCATCCTATCCTACCTATCCTATCCTAAATCAGCTGACCTGGCTTCTGGTCCCACTTCTGTCACTAACTGTATGACCTCAGGAAGTAGCTTCAATCTTCTGAGCCTCTGTGCCTACATCTGTAAAATGTGGAAGTGGAACTAGATGATTCATTTTTTGCACATCTATGAGTCAATTCCAATACCCTTAGCCACTCTCTGTTATTCCTATCATCATCCGGACTTAGAATAAAGAAAATAGAACAGACTCACTCACAAACGATCTTCATTCAATAAGGCAGTGATTTAGGCTTTCATTAACATTTTCCCAAGCACTGTGTTAGCCTCTGGGGATTAAAGATGAATATGTCTCTGCCATCAAAGATTTTTTATGAGGTACACACATAAGACATAGAATTATCTTCAGTGATTCAAGGCAAACGTCATTAGCTTCCCGGGTAAACAGATCTAGCAACCAGAGGGAGGGCAAGATAGAAATTTAGGGGAAAATCTCTGTTCCTGGGCTCTCGCCAAGACCTAGAAGGTGGGCAGAAGCAAAACTTGAGTTTATGGGGCTTTCTGGATCCTTGAAGAGGGCACCAAGAGATCAGCTGTGGGATTAGGTGTTTTCTCAGTATTACAGATTCTCCAATACTCTGTGACCAATCCCCTGTTCTCAGGTGGAACTCAGCCTCATTGTTTCATCACTGATACAAAAGCCACACCCACTTCACCTACTCAAGAGTTTTGTCTGTTTTTGCCTTCCTAGCCCTATCTCACACCATGGCCACTTCTCGTCCCTGTGTACCTCCACTGGTAGAAAAAAATACAGTGAGGGTCCTATGCTACTTTTGGCAGCCATTAGCTAGATATATGATGTTAGGCAAATTACTCTGATGCCAAAACTCGAACCCTTTTTTTTTTCTTCCTCCTCTTCATAGTACTACTGCCTTACATTTGTACAGTTTCTAAAGCACTCTAAAGATGCAGACACTAAGCCTCAGAGAAGAGAAATGACTCGTCCAAGTTTATACAGCCCATAAAAACAAAAATCCTTAGACGTTAAAAAGAACATACACATGACGATAATGAGAGAAGGCCAATTGGTCTGGAAGGCACTATGAGGCTTCACAGTGGAGGCTTAACTTTGACAAATTTACTATGATCCAAAATTTGGTCCTCAGCTTTGCCCATCAAAAGATTTGATTTTTTCAGTGTCCCAGTGTTCATCTGACTCATACTAAGAAAGTTCCAAAGAAAATGGCACATGGAACCAGAATGCTTAAGTATGCATTTGCAATATGAATTATTATTACTAAGGGAATTAGATTCTCATATTCTCTGGCCACACTCTCCATAGACAAGCTATATCAAAAGATGAGTTACAAGCATACCTTGGAGATATTGTGGGTCCGGCTCCAGATAAATGCAATAAAGTGAGCATCTCAAAAAAGCAAGTAATAATATTTTTGCACATGGAGGGTCTTGCCTTCAGTTTGTAAAAGAAATGCAACACAACATCTGTGAAGCGCAATAAAGCAAAGTGCAAAAAAGTTAGGGATGCCTGTATAATCAGAAGGTTGATTAGTGGGCCTGGAATCCTTACCAGGTGAGTTAGTTAAATCATGTAAATGTTCAGTGACAACAGGTCTTTGCAATCTAACAAAGAATCTCCAAAATGAAGATAAACCTGCCATAGGAACTGGCTCTTAGACACTCATGGCCTTAGACAGAATTGGACAGGCTTTGCAAAGTGGCCTCAGTTACTCTCTCCAGCCTCTGTTCTCATTGACTTTTTCAAAACCTTTTTTAATACCTTCCAGTGATACCTCTCCGCTTTGATCTATTGTATCTTGTTTAAAGTTTAACTATCAGAGAACAATCTATTTCCAGGGTCTTCAGAGGACACCTGGCACCTCCGTGGACAGCCAACTGAGACCAGGTTTTCTGATTCTGAATCTGCAATGCTTTCAATGACATTTTGCTGTCTCATACTCAAACAGGGATGGTCCCATATCCTTCTCGGGGTTGTTCCAGGAGAAAAATGAGACAAAAGCAAAAATGGTTTTAAAGTGTTGTGCAACGATAAGCTATTATCATTTTAAAATCAGCGCAAAAGGATTGTTTTGCTATCCTTCATCTTTACCAAATGAAGTGGTAAACCAGAACGGAGAACGCTTATTGGAAGAAATTTCAAAAGAAAAAAAAAATTATCGATCAGCTAAAAACTTGGGGAACTCCTGCTTAACTACTTTCTTTAAGCTCCCCAAGGCTATCACTTATTTTTAAAATAGTGCTGATACAAGATATACAATGAAATGAGGTCAGTCAGAGCAGGTTCCTCCCTAGCCAGGGTTGGGAGAAGGCTAGGGTAATCAGTGCACAATTAGTTGTTAACTGATAAATGAGGAGTCAATTGGCTGGATGACATAGAAGTGGAGATCAGCCAAAAAGATATACTGGCTGATTTATGAGAAAGAAAAACAGGGAGAGGAAGAAGAGGAGAGAGAATGAGAATGAATCTGAAAACCCTAAGAAAGAAGTACATGCAGCAAAGAGGTCCTAGATATGAGCAAGCACCAGAGGCAAAGAAAGAATTTCTTCCCCTTCTACCAACGACATGGAACATTTCTCTCCTTGGAAAGAGGAGGCAATTATTTCCTCGGGAGATTGATTACACTCACACGGGCCATCCTAGAGTTGACCTCAGATTATATTCATCATATTTCACTTCGAACTCTCATTTTTTGATTATAACATGTGTCATTCTCTGAGTTGGGGGGGTGGATAGAAAACGATATGTTATTGTAGGAGATAAAATATAGTTATCTTTCAAAAGGACTCCAAAAATGCTCATTAAAAAAACAATTCCTTTAGTAGTAGATAAAACAGAGGTAAATAAAGACTAAGCCAGTCACCTATTACACCCCTATTACACACCTACTGGTGTGTTCAAGGACATGTTCATAATTAGGCTGTCAGATATGACACCATATCTACATCTACATATGATAATAGACTTTATAGAGATAAAAATCAGGCCTTAAAGGTCAACTAGAGAAATCATCCCATTTAATTTTTGACCCATTGTGTAAAAGGAAATAAGAACAGTACACTATTTCTTGTGAAAGATCCTAGGCCAAAACACACAGTATAGACAGCCCCTTGAAAGGTATGGGAGTTGGGAAGTAAAAGCAGCGAGGGCCAAGGGCATGACAAAAAGTGCACATGGGGCAGACTGTCAACAAAAGCAGCATCTCCTCCATCCATCCTACATGACTGGACTGCCATGGAAATGAGGGTTCCAGTTCATTAGTTCTTTGACCCTGTCTCTGAATCCGATGACCTTTGGGCATCACCCCTACCACTTTGTGAGTAATAGAGAGCTTCCTTCCACAGAGTCTTCCTGACTTGGGTCCCTTCAAAGCAAGCCAAGACAGTCCCTCCCTCCCAACATGGAGTCCAGGAGAGAATATAAGAAATAGCCATTCTGCTTGAGTTAGGGGTTGGGGGAGAAACGGCAAGTGACCCGACGTTGCAGCTACCCTGGAATCCTATCCTCTAAGGCACACAGGCCACCCAGTACTCAACTGGCTAGTCCCAGACTCTATAGGATTACAATGTCATATTCGAGCAGTAAGAGCCATTCATGCAGATGACTGCTGACTTTTCTATGCAAAAGATACCCATCAGAAACAAACATTTAGACATTTAGCCTCTTTGCAGGGAGTTCACCTTAATTCATGTTTGTGTATCTCCTCAAAACCCAAGGTATAGCTGTGTATCTGATACATAGAAGTTCTATAATGATTTTTTTCTGTTTTTACCCAGATGCAGCTTAGAGATAAGAACATCGGCTTCGGAATCAGGGAACATGTATTCTATTCCTAACTCTATCATGACAAAGATATGAGTCTTTAGGTGAGTCTCTCCCCTTCTCTGGCTTCAGCTTCCTAAGCAGGTTCTCAATGGCGTATTCCCTCACTTCATTCAACTCTCCTTTCAAGAACTCTCTCCTTGGAGAAGCTTTCTTCACCACCATATCCGAAACATCACCATCCTCCACATCCCACTTTAACTCTACTCTGCTTTTCCTTCATAGCATTTACATCCAATTTTAAATGGCCTAATTTAGTTCCTTGTTTACTATCTCCTTGCCCTCTATCTTTGCCCTGACAATAGAATTTAAGTTCCATTAAGGTAGGGATTTTTCTTTGTCACTGCAACTTTTTCACTCCTGTATCGCTAGCTTCAGAGCACAGTGTTTACCACACAATAGGTGCTAATCAATATTCTGTTGAATTAAAAATTAAAAGCATAGTAGATTCTCAATAAATGTGTGTAGAATGAGACCAAGTTAGTGAAATGGATGAGCTCAAGGTCCTGCCCAGAGTTGAAAGTCTATGGACCATGGCACCTACATGTTCTGAAAAGGATCTGGCATTCCAACAGGCACCTCCATATTTGTTCCCAAGCGCCAGAGAGTGAGCTCAAGCATTTTCTGGGTTACTAAATTCAGAGCTCTGGTTTTTCAGTACCTCTCTGAGCTGAACACCGGAGGGCAGTATACCCACACTTACTGCTTCTATCCAGTAGAGGGCCTGAGGTAGGGGGAATCCAATTTCTGGATAAATGGCAGTACTCGGGTGTCAAATTGGCATGTCATGAACGGCGCCTAACTGCCCCCTGATGTGAAGAGCTGCAAACTGCAGGACAAAGGGTTCAGTAAAGACTTCATTCAAAATTTGTAACATGGAAATCAAATGTGAACAACAGACCCCAAAACCATCTGTTCTTGCCAAAGCCAGGACGGACTCCATGGCCAGCTGCCAGAAGTGTCCTGGGTTGTTCTATACACACTAGGGGAGGGAGTCACGTTTCCTTGTAACAAAAGACCATTATGTAAAGGGCTGCCAAACACAATCTTCCTTTTGATGTATTCGCTTTAACTAGAATAATGTAATAAAATGATAATGACAATCTTTTGGTTTATGATTATCTTGAGTTAGCACCAAATACCTATCAAACAGATCAGAGTGATTGTCTATGTTGGGCAGGGAGAATGGGGATAAAAGGAATTTTTAAAAGTGTCTTACGTAAACCAGAGATGACTGTGTGGGGCATGGACTGAGGAACCGAGTATGATGAACTCAACTTTGTACCAAAAGAAAGAAAGAAAGAGAAGGAAAGAAAGAAAGAAAAAGAAAAAATTCGACCCTGGCATCAAAGCAAGCTGATGTTACCAGTTGATTACTTGCCTCTCCAAGAAATTTATCATTGTGACTTGCTGAAAATGCATTTTAATTAAAACACTGTAGCCATTTTAAATTGGGGGATTTTTTTTAAAGAGTACAATTAAATCCAAAAATTGAACTCCCTGCTACAATATTAAAGGTGGTAATGAAAAAATACAAAGAAAAACATATTACAGTTAACATGTATGGGCACATGCACATAATTTCTACTTAGAAATTAGGGGCTTAATGAGAACCCAAAACAATTCAATAGATGAATTTCTACTCTGATGGCATATTTTATTGCTTTTGAATTCTTAGTTACTATGATGTAGATATTTAACTTTAACCTACCTTCTTGTAAAATAAAAGGTTTGATGCTTTTAATAAGTATACCCCAAATCTTATATCTAAACAGATGTTCCTCATATTTTTTCCTAAGTCACCAGATGCCAAATATCCTAACTCTGCACCCTGGGTGACATCCTTTTATGGACTCCAATCTTACATACAACCCTTGGGCTGCAACTGCAGTCTACTCCCAATACTAACAGCCTATATATTTGTGTGTAAAACCAACAATCTCTAGTTTCAGAACCAGGTCACTGCCTTGGAACTCTGAAAGGCTTTTGTATGGTATTTCTTCTATAAACCTGCATAGCCTCCCTGTAAGCTTTTGATGAATTAAAGTGTTTATTTGGAACTAGATAAGCTTAGCAGGCTTGTCCCTGCAAGTTCCTGTTAATAAAGTTGAGAGTGTTTCAACCCTCAGGAGGTGAAAAGAAAGAGCTGGTCCCTCCTGTGCTGTCGGAGGTGATCATTTTCAGTTAGCCCCCTACTAGTGGCAGCAAATGTATCCCTTTTAACATCATTTAAACCAAGCTAATATAGGAGACTTCTCCATCTGCACACGAGACAGCAGAATGAAATTAAAAAAAAAAAAAAAAACACAGCTCTAAACTTATCTAAATAACTCCACTGAAAATTTAAAAAAAAAAAAAAGCCTCTAAACCAGGAGTCTCTAACCCCGGGTCCATGGACTGGTACCGATCCGTGGCCTGTTAGGAACAGGGCCACATAGCAGGAGGTGAGCGGCAGGATAGGGAGCGAAGCTTCATCTGTATTTGTAGCTGCTCCCCAGCGCTAGCATCACCGCCTCAGCTCCACCTCAGATCGTCAGGCATTAGATTCTCATAGGAGCACAGGTCCCTCATGCCAAAAAGGTGGGGGAACGCTGTTCTAAACCACTTCTTTTTCTTTCCAACAAGACATACAGAAAGCTGGTTCCATTTAGTATTTTTATCCCAACCACTCTAGATTCACTTCACCTGGACAGGGTATGGACACAAGTAAGCAATGCTTGGTCTGCTCCATTTTTAACTTCCTATCATTTCTATATGGGCCTTATCTTTTAATCAAGAGAACAGGAAGTAAGCTGAAAGCAATAAAACACAGAACAGAGAAGGGCCTATGAATTCCAGGAGGAAAAAAAAGTAAGTGCTTGAGAATGTCCCTAAGCAAAAAGGTCTGTGTGAAAGTTGCTAAGAAGGAATTGAAGGAGTAAACAGCTATATACAGCTTACTGAAAATATACAAAGTCTACACCAAGGTCAGACTCCTTTTTAGCCTTGAAGGCAGTAGATGGGGAGTGGGGAAATGAGTGCATCATACATGCCTCTTTAGTTCTCTTCTTCCTCTCAGTGCTACTCTAGGTTTCTCCCATTCTCTTTCCTCCTCCTGCCTCCACTCATTGTCTGTTCCTTTGCCCGAGAAGAGAAATCCCAAAAGTAACTACTACCTTAATTGGAGTTGTAAACCTGCCTTCACTATGGCCTCAGGCATCCCAGAGCCTAAATGTAGCCAATCTCAGCAGCATCCCCACTATAAATACTCTTCCCTATGATAAAAGGTTGGCTACTAAGTGGCTGAAGATCCTAATGGCTTCCCAGTCACATTTGAGGAAGATTTAAAAGTCTATTTAGTGAGTAGCAAGTACAGTAGTCCCCTCTTATCCACGGGGCATATACTCCATGAACCCCAGTGGTTTCTTGAAACTGTAGATACTGTCAAACTCTATATATACTTATTCTTTTTCTTTACATACATACCTTTTCACTTAAGCAATTCACTGCTTCTCTTGGCATATCTGAATTGCTAGCATCACTACTCTTATGCTTTCGGGCCATTATTAAATAAAATGTGGATTACTTGAACACAAGCACTGTGATCCCGTGACAGTCTACTGATCACTGAGCCAGCTACTAAGTGACGCAGGCAAGGGAGCGAGCATCTACAGTGTGGAGAGGCTGGACGAAGGGATGATTCACATCCTGGGTGGGACAGAGCAGGACACGTGAGATTTCATCACGCTACTAAGAACAGCACACGATTTAAAACTTATGAATTGTTTACTTCTGGAATTTTCTATTTAATATTTTTGAAGTACTGTTGACCAGCGGTTACTGAAACTGCAGAAAGCAAAACCGTGGATAAGGGAGGGCTACTATAGAAGAACAGACTCTAAGATGCAGAAACAATGTCCCTGTATTGGCTCCACTAGTAAGTACATTTTGTATTCCTCTATTTGAGTCTATCGCAATATATAGAAAATACCTATTTATTCATTTGTCTTCTCCACTGGACTGTGAACCCCTAGAGCATAGGAACAATGTCTCTCTCATATTTGTGCTTCCGTATTTACCTCAGAGTCGGACACAGAGGGAGACATTCAATAAGTATTTGTTTAACTGGACCAAGCTCTATATCAACAGTTGACAAAACAGTGGCTTCAGCCTAAAATATGCCAACTGAAAAGAGTCTGATGTGCAGAACGTAGAATGTTTTGAAAAATTAGTAGTTAAGATACATATGGCTATTCCAGCCAGAAAACAACTGATATAATCAAAAGAAGCAAGATACATTTAAAAGCTGTTATAGTCCTCAGGAACAATAATATCCTTTAGAAAACTAACCTTTATCTGCCTGTCAGGGACCATGTCCTCCCCTCGTGGTAATTCACATAATGTGAGCATAGCCATGAAAAACTACAAAGGCAGAGAGCCTGCTTATGCTTTGCTAGGATTAGAGATTAAACAGACGAATAAGGGTCACACGTGGTCCCAATTCCAAATTCATATTGTAATGCCTGGTCAAGGTGGGGTGAGACAAGAGAAAAATTTCCAGCTTCTATTCTGAACAACGCGGCTTAGCTCCAGTAAGATAGATTGTCACGAAAACTACCCAGTGAAGTGTAATTTTTCATTCAAATCTTCAAAAAGAAAAAAACAGTAAAACAAGTTTACTATCTTGTGTATGTATCTAAATACTTAGAGACTTATATTACAAATAATATAAATTATCTTGAAACTTTTGAAAAGCATATTATATTCTAGAATATTATTCTACTTCCCCAAACTGTTACAAAATGAAAACTGGTGGGCCAGCCCTGTCATAAGCATCACAAATAAACAGTCATCATCTATGTAGTACATGGAATCAAGCACATTCCATGGAGCAAAAGTTCTCATGGGCAGTGACCACAGCCGTTTGTCACAGTTTAATATCTCAGTAAATTAGATTTTCTCTTTTAAACTTAAATGGAAATAAGGGCCACTTTCTACACACATCAACAAAATTTCATTTTTGTGTGCTGAAGTACAAAATATACCCTAAGCGGATACAGTTTTAAAAGTACTACAGTTTAAAAACATGACTTTCCACGATGTATGACAAATCCTTAAATGTGCCTGAAGAGAAATTTACTGACAAGTTAGACCTTAGCTACAGTAATACCAAGAAAGGTGCAAACTGAAAGAAGATAAATGGTTTTAAGTTAAAGCATTGTGATTAGGAATTAGTTTTACCCTATCTGAGATTCAAAACAGAAACTACTCAAAAGGCAGCCTTCCAAAGTCTGGAACATTTTCTATTCCTATAGATCAGTTCGGTGCTTATTTAGACGAGGTTTCTCTAACATCCACTGCCTGAATTACTTGGGGAGTCACCAAATAAGGATTTTTGAGGATATATTTTTCCAAATTAACCAACAACTTAAGCGGTACCATTTATAAACTGTCAGAGATAACTTTCTTTTTTCAGTCTTTTAGAAATCATAACACTTTTTACCTTTGCCTTCACACTTAAACTAACTCAATTTCATCACCACTATTTCCTGAGTGACCACATACAAGGCCTCCTTAGAACTCCCCCTAGTAGCCCATCCGTATCTTGGCTCAGGAGAATTTCCAAAGCTAGGGAAGCTCCTAGGAAGCTTGGTATACAGCGTCAAGTCTCCCTGGGCCTCTAGTCAGGTTCTGACTTTTTACCCCGGTTGCAATAACTGGGTCGTTGGTTAAGTCTTTGTGATTTATATACCTTGGTCAGTTCCAGCAATCCTGCGCCTGTCTTGACAATCTATCTTGCCTGACTCAGTTCCTGTCTGGTTTCCTGGCCAGAACTCTAGTTTTTCTGGATTGCCTTGCTGCTGCTCCTTAGGGTCCTGCCCTCAAGCCTTGGATTAGAAATTCAAGTTCTTAACGATAGTCAGATGGGCTCAGCTGTAATCAGATGTCCCAATTAGGAACATGTCTATCTTCCCACCTAGACTTTGAGCTCAAGAGCAAAGGCCTTATTAGATTAATCTTTATTCAACAGAACAAAGCACAATGCTCAGCATATAGAAAGCCTAGAGAAGACTGAATAAGTATTATTTCTAATACTTATTCATATTAATCACCCTGAACCTGGTGTTGTGTCCATAAAGTTAAACCTCTCCATATTACCTGCACCTGGAACTTTCTCTAATCACCAGCACCAGTTACCCGAGACTCCTTAATGGCTAAGGGACAAGTGTTTTAGTTTTTGTACCTAAAGTGCATAAATGATTGCTAAATATAATTTCTCCTATTCTTCTTAAGCCTTCTCTCAATCCTCCAAAAGCTATTAAGTAAAAACAATAACATTTTTCTGAAAATAAGTTTCCTGATGTCTCAAGTCGACAAATCTTTCCTCAATAGAGTAAGTTTGTCAAAATGTCAAGAAATCTCTTTTTTTAATGCTTCTTTAGTGCAAGTGAAGAAAGGTCAATTTTATATTAAACAGGAGCTCAGTAACACATTAAGATTTTATACTTTGTTTTAGGTTTATCTAGCTAAAATAACAAAGCTTTCCTTCTCTGAAAGATCAGACTGTAAATAATTAAAAGAGATGCTGGCCAGGCAGATGATACGATGATGGTGTTCGTGAGAGAGGAAAGCCTGATCTAGGCATCTTCGGGCCAGTTGGCTTAGATGGGTCCATGCGTGAAAGCGCTTACATGATGAATAGGGCCCTTCAGCCTGACATTACCTATCCCTCTTTTGTGTGCTTTGCTACTCAAAATCTCTACCTTAATTGATGCTGGCAAAGGAGGAAAGAGCAGAGCTGAGTGCCACAGCTACTTCCAAGACTGCGACATATTGAGGATGGGTATTTGACCTCCATGGGACACAGGATGAATGTGCTTATTACAGGGAGCTTAGCCGAGCCATCCAGCTTGTTTAATTACTTTTTATGAACTCAGCAACCATCATGACTGCGTATGCCTTATACATGGAATAATATGCAAGAATGAGTTTTGTAAACAGCACAGTTCAAATGTTGCTGTTGTTGCTGCTGTTGCTACAACTATGATAAATATCCTGTTTTAGAAAAAAATCCACCTTAAAAATGTATTCCTTTGAAAACCTTTGCCTGTTATCTTCTTTTAGAAGACAAATAGTCCTTGGAAGGAAAAGTCATTAAGTCCTCTTAACTTAGGTAAAATGGATTTATTCTAAAGCTTCCCACACTGGGACAGGGCTGCAGTGGCATGTAGAAGACAAAGGGTACAAAAAAGGGCGGTGGATATTTTTGTTTCACCTCAGGCTGACACTTGTTAAAGTACTATAAGATACAAGTAGAACTGTCCTCATAATTTGTAGGGTCAAGTGCAAAATGAAAATGTGGGATCCCTTGTTAAAAAAATACTAAGAACTTCAAGCAGGCGACAACAGAGCATTAAATCAAACTCTGGGCCCTTCTCTATGCAGGGCTCTGTGTAACTGCACAGGTTGCATGTTCCCGAGCATGGCTTGAAGTTGAGTACATTAGGACAAAGTCATCTTCATTACTGGAAAAGCAAGTCAGAATAGATATTCTACTACCTGTGAGCTCTACAAATGTGATACAGGACTTGTATCACATTAATTTTACAAGTCTGGTATATGATATACCACATGGCTTTTCTGCTTGCTTTTTCTTCCCTATGCCTGAAATACCTTTTTTTTTTTTAATTCCCTGTATGTTCTTTACATGCTGAATCCTTATTGAAACATAAAGCTTGACTTTAGGTATTCCTTCTCCCTGAAGCTCTCCTTGATACCTTTTCCCTCACCCTGTGCAAGGCCAGCATAATTCTCTCTGATAAGATTGTGACTTCTATCTATCTATCTTGTTTGGGAATGTATGTTATACCCAGGGGGGTGGATTCAGATAGCTGTAACCTCTCTGGAGCTGAAAAGGTCAAATGTCTGAGACTAAGAAGAGAAGGCAGTCTTCCAATAGCACTTTACCTAGACCTCTGTCTAGAAGGATAGGTTCTATTGCTTTCAAGGCGCCCCACTGAGTCAGAGTGTCAATACAAAGGAACATGAATGACTTTGGAGAGAGAAGCCTCTACTTTCTGCCTGATGTGGTAGGAGCCACATAGAATAGCAGTACCCTTCTGAACTTAGATGGCTGAACTTAGATGACCTTGCACTTTCTTTAACCTGTAGTACCACCAATCTCTTCTTCCTTTGGCCTCTCAAAGGCTGATTTCCTTGGAGAAACTGAGGTAGTGCAAAAATGAAACCAAAACCAAAACTAAAGTCAAATTGAGTATTTGGAATTGATAAAAATAATTATGTCATCATGTGATTGGAAGGCTATTTTGGCTTCACCTGACATCCTCCACTATCTGAGCATTCCCCAGACCAAAGAATTTTACTGAGTGGACCACAGAAATGTTCATTTCCTTGATAGAGAAAACAGGCAATATATTATAAATACCAGCCCAGCCCAGATATTAGAAATTACAAATCGGGACATTCAGATTTCTGTAGACTTGAGCAAAGAATTCCAAGTCCCACTCCATCTGATTTCACCCACTGCACTGTAACAATCGAGTGTTCACAACTCTGAAATATAGTTATTTATGGTGTCTGGAGAGACAGTAAATTGATGAGTACTGTCAATCTAGCCTTTTTGGGTTCATTTTGTTCTGAAATCTCTTTTGGTGGTCATTTATTTTAAAAAGAAAAAGAAACAAAAGAAAAAAAAAAAGCATGTGCTGATGGCTTTGCAATTAATAGAGTAGGCTACAGATCCGAAAACCAAAAGCAGAACATTTCTTAAGTGCATTCTAAAAAGACTGTCTAGAGGGAGTCACTAGAGTTGTGTACAGAAAGAAGATCCAGTTTGTTAACAAAACAGGACGAACAGTCTGCTTCGAATTTAACTAAATTATAAGTCATCGAAGAAAACCACTAATGTCTGAGAGGAGAACTTCCAAATTGAATTGATGTCCACCTCTTTCCCTTTTTAAAAGGGAGAGGTAAGGCTTTTGTTTAAGTACATCTGTGTGTCCATTTCAAATAGTCTAAGCTGCAATGATGTCATCACTGCTTTCATTTGAAGTCTACTCACGTATGACATCTTCCTTTACAAGCAACTAACTGAATAAACAAGAATCTTCCCAGTAAATGAACTAGGAGATCTTAACACTAGTAATCAAGGTTAGCAGGAAAAGCAGAACTGATCAATGAATTCTGAAACTTCCTTGTAAGGAATACTTCACCACCACCACAACAAAAATAAATGATGGCAATAGAATTCATCGAGGTTCCCGCCCCCACCCAGCTTTATTGAAATATAATAAATTAGTTGCTCATACTTACATTGTACAATTCCAAGAGGTTTTTTTTCCAATTATAGTTGGCATACAATAATGTATTAGTTTCAGTTGTGCAGCAGAGTGATTAGAGTGCTTACCTTACTAAATCTAGTATCCATCTTCCCCCTTACCTATTACAATATTGTTGACTATTTTTCTTTTTGCTACAGTTTATATCTCCATGGCTCTTTTGTAACTATCTATTTGTATTTCTTAATCCCTTAGCCCTTTTTCACCATCCCTCCTAAGACCTTTCCTGTCTAGTAGCCCTCAAAATATCTTCTGTATCTATTTTATATTCTCTGTATCTGAATTTGCTTTTGTTTTTGTTGTTATTGTTACTTATTTTGTTCTTCAGATTCTGTATGTATCTGAAATCATGTGGTATTTGTCTTTATCTGACTGACTTCATTCAGTACAATATCCTCTAGGTCTACCATGGCAAAATCTTTTCCCATCCCCTTCCTTTTAGTCTGTGTATCTTTTAGTCTGAAGTGAGTAGCATATGTAGGGGTCTTGTTTTCTTATCCATTTGGCCACTCTATCTTTTGGTTGGAGCACTTAATTCTTTTCCATTTGAGGTAGCTGTTGAGAGATATGTACTTATTACCATTTTTATTCATAATTTGGATACATGTTTTTTTTGTCCTCCTTAAAAACATCCCTCCAACATTTCCTGTAATGCCGGCTCGGTGTTGATAAATTCCTTTAGCTTATTATTATCTGGGAAGCTCTTTGTCTGTCCTTCAACTCTAAATGATAGCTTTGCTGGATAAAATATTCTTGGTTGTAGATGCTAGGTTTTCATCACATTGAATATTTTGTGCCAAGCCCTTCTGTCCTGCATAGTTTCTTTTGAGGAATCAACTGCCAGGTGCTCCATTGCAGGTAAGTAACTGCTTTTCTCTTGCTGCTTTTAAGATTGTCTCTTTGTATTTAACCTTTGGCATTTTAATTGTGATGTGTCTTGGTGTGGGTCTCTTTCAGTTCCTGGTTTTGGGGACTCTCTGAGCTTCCTGGGATTTTATGTCTATTTCCTTCACCAGGTTAAGAAAGTTTTCCATTCCCAGAGGATCCTTAAATTATTATTATATTCTTGATTACTTTTTTCTTGACATTCTGGTTAGGTGTTCTCGGTTTCCTCATCCTCTATATTGGTGTTTTGATCCTCTTCTTCCTCCGTTCTGTTGATTCCCTCTAATATACTCTTCATCTCAGATGATGTATTCTTCATTTCTGACTGGTTCTCTTTTATAATTTCCATTTTTATGATTTTTATCTCTTTGTTAAAGTGCTTACTGAGTTCCTCTACATTCCCCTTAATTTCGTTGAGCATCTTTGTAACCTGTGTTTTGAACTGCACATCTGTGAGATTGCTAGATTCCATTTTTCCTTGATCTCTGTTCTGTTCTTTCATATGGTTTCTGCTTCTTTGTCTCCCCATTTGGCTCCCTTTATGTGTCTGTTTCTATGTACTAAGCAAAGTTCCTAAATCTCCTGGTCTTATTAGCGTGGCTTTGTGCGGTACGTGTCCAGTGACACAGTCTTGAAAGGGGTTCAGCTGCAGGCCAAATTCAGCCCCAGCCTGTGTCCCTCTGGGGCCACCTGATAAGTTTCAGCAAGCAATCCACAGATGCTGTGCTTATAGTTGCCTCAAGAAACCATGCCAGAAACCACGGTCAGCTGCCACCAGAGTGGGTCTTGGAGCTTGCTCAGCAAGCAGCACCTGACTCACAGAGGATACACCTGGATGTGGCTTGGGTGGGGCCATTAGTTTGGGGAGGTGAGGTTTCAGGGAATCCTCTGGGCAGAGTGACCTGTTATCCAGTTTAATGACATCTAAGCTATGGCGGTGCTCAGTTCACACACTGGGACGGGGGAGGGCTCAATAGAGGAACAATGGCTACCACTCACTCTTCTGCCCAGGAGAAAGCCTCACCTTCACCCCTTGCTCCGATAACTCAGCATCCCCCTGTAAGTCTCTGATGCTCCCAGAGCAGTGACCCGGTGCTGGTGCTTAGATTGAGCGAGTCCATCACCATGAAAGTCCGCTCGCGGACTCGGCCCCTTTAAGAGGCATCTGCAGCTGCCAGCTGCTGCTGCCACAGCCTCTGGAGAATAGACAGCCTTGCGTCCTCTCCCGGTCCTACCTCCTCCCGTTGCAGGGTGATTGCTTATTTCTCTCCCTAATTGTAAGGCTTGTTCACCTAGACCCCAGGTGAATCTGCTTGCTGTTTGCTCTGTGTTTCTGTCACAACTTTGATGTGGTCATAAGACGAATGCAAAAAGCCACTATCACCTATTTTGACTTCTCCAAGAGGTTTTCCTTTTATTCAAAGAGAAAGGTCTACCATGAAGAACTTTTCATCTGAAGCAGCCATAAAAATTAGATAGATAAGTGGTTCCAGTATTTAACTAGCTCATGCAGAGATGTTTTTTGAGATACATTTTTCTAAAATTTTTGTTAGAATCAATTGAGAATATTCTAAGCAATGGAGCTGTCGCTTGCTTTAGAAAACGGTGGTTCACAGGTCTAATTTTCATCAAGATATGCTTATTAGCATGTGTTTATACATGCATTTTTCTGCTTAGGAATCTGGTAAGTCTATATAAAGTCTAGTGCAATTTTATAAAATCATGAAGGAAAACACACTTCTTTCTCTCTCTCTAGGGAGCGAAAATAGAGTGCGTTTTTTTAAAAATACTGACAGCAAAACTGGCATTACCTTACCAAATCTTTGGTAACTTCAACTGAATCTAGGTCATCTCTTTAAACTTTCATTTCAAGGGATTTTAATTAAAAGATCAAGAACACTAAAATACAATATACCATGTATTAGCATATGTAGATTAAATGAAGAACACTTAGAGATACATTTTGTCAAGGCTGTAAAGATTTATAAAAGTATAAAGCCTGAGGCACTCAGATGAACTTCACTAATAGGCCTCTTAAGCTATTTTTTTATGTGTTGTCTCCATGAAGTCTGCACTCTAAGTTTAATTTCACATGAAAGAATTAACCATCTAGGCGTGTGTGTGTGCCGTGTGTGTGGGGGGGGGTAGTTGTGTGTATGTGTTTAAAGATAGTGAGAAAATGCAACTAAGAAAAAGAAAATGGGCCTAGAGGGAAAAAAAAGCCCTTGCTGACATCTCTATTTCCATTGGCCATTCTCAACACACTTAATTATAAACTCTAACACTCTTAATCATAAATCCCAAGGCTTATAACCCACTCTCAAATATAAGAGTCAATACAAACAGAAAATGCACACGAGTAATTAACTAGTGGAAGGTATGGATACAAGCAGCATTTCAAAGGATCATGTATTTAATATCTTAAATATAGCACAGTCATGAACTACATAATGATGTTTCAGTCAATGATGGACCACACAGGCAACAGTGGTCTCATGAGATTATAAAGGAGCTGAAAAATCCCTATCACTTAGTGTATTCATAGTAGTAGTAATGTTGCTGTCATGCAAAGGTTGCAAAAATCAACAAAGCTGTGGTTGAGATGGCAACCAAATTTAACCTGGGTGTAGATAAGGATGCCATTGAGAAACTCCTACTAGTGGTTTCTGAGGAATCGACTAATGAAGAGTTGTTAGAACTGGAACAGGAATGCATAGCTGAAGAAGAAGCAAGAGGAAAGGAAACTGCAGGAGAAGAAAAACAAGAACCCCCAAGAAAAGTCAGAGTGAAGGGTTTAGCAGAAGCTTTTGCAGACTTCAACAGCTCCTTAAAAGGTTTGAAAACATGGAACCAAACACAGAAAAGTTTTCATTAACAGAAAAGACTGTTCATGGTGCATCATCTGCTTACAAGAAAATCTATGATGAAAAAAAGAAACAAATCAAGTAAACCACCATGGACATATTTCTGAAAAGAGTGACACCTCCTCAAGAAGAACCTCAGGCAGGTCCTTCAGGAGGTATTCCAGAAAAAAAGGCATTGTTATGATAAAACATGACAGCTCCATGCATGTTATTGTCCCAAACACTTTCCAGTGGGATAAGATGTGGAGGTGGAAGATAGTGATATTGATGATCCTGACCCTGTACAGGTCTAGGCTAATATGTATGTTTGTCTTAGTTTTTAAGAAAAATGTTTAGAAAGTAAAAAATTAGTAATTTTTCAATAGGAAAAAAGCTTATGTAATAAGGATATAAAGAAATAAAATGTTTTTGTACAGCTGTATGATGTGTTTATGTTTTAAGCTAAGTATTATTACAAAGGAGACTAAAATTTTCAAAAAAACTGAAATGTTTATAAAGTAAAAATGTTAACAGTAAGTTAGGGCTAATTTATTACTGAAGAAAGAAAAAAATTATAAATTGAGTGTAGCCTAAGTGTACAGTATTTATAAATCCTACAACAGTGTACAGTAGTGTCCTAGGGATTCACAGTCACTCACTACTCACTCACTGATTCACTCAGAGCAACTTCCAGTCCTGTGAGCTCCATTCACGGTAAGTGCTCTGTACAGGTGTACCATTTTTTTTTGTTCTTTTAAACCATAATTTTACTGTACCTTTTCTATTTTTAGATATGTTTAGATACACAAATACTTACCATTGTGTTACAAATTGCCTATTCAGTACAGTAACATGCTATACAAGCTTGTAGCTTAGAAGCAATAGGCTATACTACATAGTCTAAGTGTATAGTAGGCTATACCACCTTGGTTTGTGTAAGCGCACTCTTTTGATGTTTGCACAACAATGAAATCACCTGACAACACAACTCTCAGAACATATCTCCCAGAATGTTACTTTAAGCAACACATGACTATATAAAAAATGAGCACATTGCTAAGTTCAAAAACCCTCTGTCATTGAGAGAGAAGGAACTCTAATTAGTATACACACAGACACACACACACACCCCCTACCTCATCGGTTCATGAAAAGTTAACAGTATTTTATAAGATGGTATTATAGTCAAAAGAACATAAGAGCCAACTCTGTGACTCAGTCCAGCTTGTACATAGTCTTATATGAACTATATGATTCTTAAGATTGTGCTTAATAATTTTCTCCCTAGAAGGCAAACTAATAATGATGATGACCCCCCTGCCTGCATTTGCAAAACCATTTCAAAGCCCATGCACATGTATTCTCTCATCCATCACTCCTCCTCTTCCTGATTCTACAGGAAAGCTGAATGGCAAGGACTCGGAACCGAGATCCTCCCAAAGTCTTGGTTTCTAGTCTAGAAAATAGTAATAATAAATCTACCCTACCCTCTCTATTTCACAGAACTATTGTGAGAAGCAGATAACTCATATAAAACTGTTTTGAAAAATTCCCCCTAAATATGCAACAACACTTTTTCAATATAAACCATCTATAATTACACACTGGTGATTGATCAATCATTCAAAAATATTTTTAAGTTTCTCATCTAATGAGAATTCCTGCTAGAGAATAGGGAAATTGTCCAGCTTCACTGGGAAACATCTGTTTAGATCAGCAGAGGGAGAGAATGAGCAAAAGACTTGGAGATGCGTAAGAGACACAAGGTCACAAGAGAAAAAATTCACAAAGTAAAATATGACTCCGGCAGGGCTCAGCCAAAACAAAATACTGGCCTCAGTTGATAACCAAAGTAGATATAATTTGTTTTAATTCCATAAACAAGAATTTAGATCAATTGACATTTCTAAGTTATATTATATTTTGGACCATGGTCCAAAATGGTCCCATTCTAGGCTTCTAGGTCATCTGAGAAGACAAGTCTGGTTCATGGACCCTTTCTAACCCTATGAGACGTATAATAGCCACTTTTCCTTCCATCCTTTAATTTTACTGGACTGGCCTTAAATATACCTGAAAGGAATGGTGCCCTCTTCTCCCAAGACATAGTCAAATGGGAAGAATCTTTGATGGTTTCATCTGTCTCAAATAAGAAATAGATCTGATTCAGGAAGAATGAAGTGCCCAAGGCTTACGCTTAAATCTGGAGATAACACTTAGGGGAAACAGCCAAAAGTCAGCTTCAAATAGGCCCAGCATATATAAGTAGTTTGGGTTAATTTGTCCCAGAACTATAATTGACCCTATGTTATACTATCCAAAAAGAAATTTTTTCTCAAAGTTCAGACATGATTTTCACATCTATAGGGCTATTTTTAAAAATAAAACAGTAATTTTCATGTGGAAGCCACTAATGGTTGCTTATTCTGTTTATTTAACATAATAAAAATAGCCCAGTATCCTGGGTTTTTTCCTAAATTATCACTCTTTATGTAACTTTGGAAAATATGTAAAAATTACCCATTCAATAGCTGGGTTAAAAGTTCACGAAAATTATTTATTTTCCTTTAAACGGACAAATAAATCAAACCTAGGACTGCAATGGAAATGGCTCCACTGTCCCTGGAGTTCTCGTAAATATTTCCTTAAAATATATCTCAAAAACTTACTTTGGTTTGGAAACTACCCTCCTTCTGAAAGGATGGAAGAATCTTTCACATTTTTTGATCCCCTTTGGAGGCAGAAAGCACCAGCCAAGTCCTGAATTGATGGATGAGCCAATGAACTAATCTGGCTGCAAATCATAATGGCCTAGGGAGCTTGTTAAATAAAAGGGAAACAACAAATATAGAACAGCAACAACAAAAACAGGCCCTATCCAAGAATCTCCAAGAACAAGACCAAGGAATCTATATTTTTAACTAGTTCCAAAACATCTTTACCGGTTCATCCCATTTTCAGGTGTCAACTCTGCCCTCTTCTGAGGATTCTACTCTCTCTTTCCAGCCCTGACATTTCTATAGAACTCCAGACAAGCCCTCTGGGTGCCTCAGGGGCACCTCAAATGCACTAGGGCCAAAATACTGAATCCCTCTCTTTTCCTCTCCAACTTGTTCTTTCGAGTTTGATTTTAGGTTGTTTTTCTTAGCATGAAAAACAGAACTGTGCCAAGATCTCTTGCATTTCTATGAACTAGAATTCTAACTTGCTCCCAGTCTTATAATTTAATCTTTCTTTAAAAATAATTTTTAAAATCTGACAACCAAAAAATCTGTTATAAACCTTTACCATCCTGCATTTGCCATTTTTGTTCATACTACACACATTTTTTAAAAGTACGGGTCCTAGAAAATATCTTGCTTTAATTACAAAAATCTAATAGATTTATATTCCATATGTAGAAATGGAATATTATTATTAGATACTAAATGGTATCCATTTAAAATAGGTCCTGATTAAAGTATCAATAAAGTACCAGGAGACACAAGTTCTGTCATCAGCTTTTCAGAGAGATTGTTTGTTCATCAGATTACACAGAAGTAGGCACATCTGGGTCAAAATTGCCCCTAGAGTTGTGCTGAGTATATGAGAATAGAATTTAAGCTGCAGCCTTTGTTCGAATTATCTGATCTGTTATGTAGTTTTGCAAATCAAGGGTAAATATAAAGAGGACAAAAGTCAGACAAAGGGTTGTGTTAGTTATCACAAACTGGGCCATCTACAGGGCTTCATTTTGGTCCATTCCCCATACCTCCAACTGTCCCCCACCCTTACCTCACACTATGAAAAAATAAAGGTGGGTGGTCTTTTCTGGAACTCTGTCTCCCAGAATGCCCCAGGAAAGAAATTGAACCAGTGAAAGAAAGCAGAGGCGGTCTAGGCTTAAGGATAGTAAAATATAAGGTCAAGTTATAGGCCATAGTTAGAACGGGATAAAAGACAGCTCATCTTTGAATGTGATCCCCAGTGAACTCTGCTTCCTATGCCTCACCATATGCGATTTTCTACACTCAATCACAAGATAAGAATGATGGTACAGTTGGAAAAAGCCCAAGCTTTGGAATCAGCCAGACCTAACTTGGAATTTCAGTTTTGCCAATGAATACTTATGACTTTGAGCAAGTTGCTTAACTTCTCTGAGACTCAGTTTTTCCTTTATAAAGAAAGAATAGTAATAGTATTAATAATACTTTCCACTGTTGCTGAGAGGAGTTAATGAGAAATCACATATAAAGACATGGTATATAGCAGGCCCTCTATAAATGCTAGTTTTTATTCTTATTATTATCATCAAGTACATTGAGGAGTCACTTTATATTTCTATTTTTAAATAGTATTATTTTAAAGTATTAGATTGAACCAAAGAAAATCGCCTTTTTTTTTTTCCAGGAAAAAAAAGTCAAACAGCAATTTTACGTGGTGCAACCTTAAATTTTAAAAGGTGTGTTCTTGGAAAAGGACATACTATGTTTAATACCTGATTATATGTGGCAAAGTCACACTCTTATCCTTTGGAATTAAGTGAATGACTATGCAGTTGAAAGATGAATATCTGGTGCTAAGGGTAGGACATATTAGAAAGGAACTCTGTTAACCATACTAGACAAGTGCTGAAGCCCAAGGCACTATAATGCCACCGGCATGACTTGGCTACACTACTATGAAGCAGCCATGAAAGGACTGTGAGAATAGAGAGGAGACCGTGTCTGCATAAAACAAAATTAAACATAAGCCCGAGCCTACAGGGTTGTTCCCTACAAGAAGGGCAGAGAGCTTAATGAAAACCATGCCCTGAAGACAAGGAGAAATTTAACACACTCAGCCTTTCCTTCTTAGTCTCAAATAACAGTTTGATTTTTCAAAGTAATCCATATGTGTTGAGGAAAGAAAATAGGGAAAAGGTTGTCCGATCCCAAAATAAAAATCAAAGCTTAGAATGTTTTGTAAATGGAAAAATTACCCTACAGATTTTGGGATATAAAAAAAATTGAACACAAGAACACTGAGGCCAATGGGGAAACATGCCTGGTCTTTATATGCTATAACAGAAAGTAGAAAACCCCAGAATCATTAATATTTGGAAGCAGTATAGTGTAATGGAGAGAGACTGGGGCTTTGGAACCAGACAAATCTTCATTCCAATTCCAGTTCCACCACTTAGCAGTTGTGAGACTACGGGCAAGATTCTACACCGTCACAGGATTGTTGTCAGAATTAAGTGAGATTATGTATTTAAAGTGCCCAGCATGTAGCAAGTATTAGAAAAAACAGAAAACACCCAAATACTTGTTCTAACTTTGCAAATTGATACCACCACCTACAGTTTTGATTGTATTCCTACACATCTTCCTACACAGAAGATGAATAACACAAAATGAAACTTCATGCACAGGTAAAAAAAAAAAAAAGATAGCTCTTGGCTTCAGGTATTTCTAAATGCAAATACAAGATATGTATTTACATGAAGATATATTCTGAATGCATTAGAAAAGTTGATTTTTAACTGTGTATTTCAGGTTATTCTCTTTTTCCTATTCACACACCCATTACCTTAATTTAAACATGGTCAATGATATGGAGAAAAGGCAGAAGATGGAGAAAAACTTCAAACAGGAGAGTTAAGACTTGAAAGTGAGCCAAAATGAGGGCCACGTAGAGAAATATCAACTATATAGAGTGTGCAAGAGGAATATGAGGAGAGAGAAAGTGGTAGGAAAGATCAACAGGTATACAAATAACTCAAGGAAGTAACTGACCAGCCCATAGCTATAGTTATGCTATTTTATATACCTACATCATCAAATTTTCTAGGATGTTCACTTAAAATGAAGTTAGTTATGTTAGAGCTTCTTTTTAGTCATTTGTTAAACTTTGTAGTTTTGTAAACCAAATGGATAGCTTGCCTGGATATCCAGAGGTTTATTTGGATGAGAGAGGAGAAAGTTCCAGGATAACCAAGTCACTAGGTAGACAGTATCAACCAGGAAGGAAAAAGGGAGGGAAGATAGTGAGGAGCTAACACTCTCATATTCTACCCCTGGCCAGTCCAGGTGTGGTAGGCTGCAGCTTCCAAGCTTCCTAGCCTTAGCCGATCCTTGTGATGCAAATGTACAGTCCCTCATAAAAACAAATGTCAATGTTCTTAATGATGGCCACTGAGTATCCTCCAACTTGGAGTCATTAGACAAACAAAAGGAAGAATTTATATTCGTTTGGAAAATCAACAGTGACATCCAGCAATGCTATTCGACAAGTGATTATTGAACTATGTATAAAAAGGGAGCGAGATATCTATATAAACGTTGAGGGTCCTGTATCAGTCACATCCATATTTCCATTCTGACAATATTTTTATTCTATAAGTCTTTGTTTTCATGTAAACCCATCTGCATGTTTTTTTTTTCTTGTCATTTCTACCATGGGTAATGAAGTTTCTGACAACAAAGTGTATTGTTGGAGCTCATCCTTTTCATTAATGAGGTTATCACTACACTGCCTCTGTATCACTAATGCAAATGAATCTAGTGTACGAACAGGGATGAAAGAATATATACAGGATAACAGCAAGAGGAGATAGTGAGTATTACATTTATAACCATAATCCCAGTTTCTGACCCATTTCCTTCAAACATGTCAGCCACAGCTGAGAGTCTTACTCATTCTTACCTCTCACCCAGATGTACAACTCAAGTTCATTACCTTGGGAACAACTGTACTCCATTGCCTTGCCTTATTGGTTAACAAATGATCACTCAAATATGGTTTTGAACTGAAACTATCTGAATGTTGCTATAACATTTAATTGGCTTAGGCTTCATGAATTTATCATTCGAACTAAAGTATAAGAAAGTGAGGGAAAGACCACAATGAGTTTGCAATAGATTCAATTAGAATCAGTGCACTTGTTTAGTTGTGAAGCACTGCTTTGGAAGGTAGAGATGCTGGATATTCTCATATCTGAAAAGCTTCACATCTAAAACCTTTGTTGGAAAAAAATCTATGAGAATGAGGTGGCTCTGCACTGTATGTCCTTCCATCTTTGCTAGAGTGGTAAGACAGGGAGAGTAGTTGAAAGAAGCCTGGGTTGGGAGCTAGAAGACTTGAATTAGAACCAGTCATTGTGGGTTCAGTCCTCTTTCCTCTTCTAAAGGGAATAACCTAGATGCTTTCTGAAGCCTCTTACACCTTAACATTCTAGTCATCTCTGTGAATAGGGTGATGATACATCCTGATTAATCTGCTACAGTTTCAGTTTATACCTTGTAGATTAACTAACCTGGTTATTTTTAACACTTCTGTTCACTCTCAGCAGTATCCTTTTTTTTGAACAATAATTCACATCATCACTCTATCTGTGAGTCATATTAAAATGTAAGCTTTGTACTTTAGTACATAGTTTTAGCAAATTACATATCTCTAGTTAATATACTTAAAATTACAGAGCTTCATTCCTAAAGGAAGGAAGGAAGGAAGAGCAAGAGGAAGAAGGAGAGAGAGGGAGGGGAGGAGAGAGGGAGGATAAACTCAGTGAGATAAAAAGAAGCAAGTTTGAATAAGGGGAGCATAAAATTGAGTTTCATCTGGTTAGCTAAAAAAATATAAGGACTCTCCTAACTGAAATTAGTGAGGGTTTTTGTTTTTGTTTTTGTTTG
Organism: Pteropus alecto; assembly: GCF_000325575.1. NCBI lineage: Eukaryota > Metazoa > Chordata > Mammalia > Chiroptera > Pteropodidae > Pteropus > Pteropus alecto. Next base: position 978,808 of record NW_006442490.1, on the reverse strand, counting down.
TTTCAGAATAATTACACAGGAAATTCTCCTATATAATTCAGCTCCCATGATACCATTTTAAATCTCTATTGCACATCTAGAGACAGTTATTTATAAACTGCTTAATGGGTACTGATGTTGCTGCCTAAGTGTGACTCAGTCCCTTTTATCATCAAACATCATTTACATATAGTATAGATCAAGGCATACAAGTTAAATTGAGAGAAAAAAGGTCTAATTCTGAAAACTAGCTCTTTTGAAGTCACAAAAATCAACATAGCTGTTCACGTAGGCTGAAATCTGCCCTCAAGTGTCCTCAAACAATTCCCACCCAACTAATCACAGAGTTTAGGGTAATAGTTTAAACTTGTCTTGAGAATTTCAGGCTTAAGTAACTTCTTTAATATTGAGGCTACTTAAAGGAAATCCTTCAACAAGTATGTAGACTTAGTGAAAATGTATGTCTTACACAAAGAAGTTTTAGTTAAAAACCCAAATAAGGAAAAGAGATTTTGTTGGAAATAGCAATGAAAGATCCCAATCTTCCTTTTCTGGATTAAAAGAGGCTATAGCAAGCTACTGTAAAGATCCAAAGTAATAACTAAACTAATGAAATAATCCAAAATTGCAACAAACATTCATGTTGTTTGGATAAAAGCTTATTGAACTTTCATTGGAATCTAAATATTTCAATTTTTTTCAAAGGTAGAAACAGATGAGTGTATCTAATGAACTTCATCATATAAAAGTAGTTAGATACTTCTCGTGATGAGGTACTTGGCAGACAGGTCTAGTCTCAAAACTATACAATTATAGCCAGAAGGATCTATTTTTTTTATTCCAAAGCCATTTGACAAGCAAAACATTGTTAAAATACAAACTCAAATGAATTTGGATCTTGATATAGTTGACTCAGGCTATGTATACAGATAATACAGATGTGTTTGGAAAGCAGTGGCCATGATTTCCATAAGCCCTATAGGAAATTGAGGATGGGAGTGGTTATAGGGATCAAGGAGATAAAAAGAGAACTCAATCCAGACGTTCTACCTTGACTTTGAATTAATTTTGCTGCCTGGAACCTGACTCAGGTAACCTCTTGTAACTAAACTCGTGTGTGCATGCCTGTCTGGTAGTTATGTTTCCATCCTGCCACCCCACTCAAGTCAGCCAAAAAACTGAACCTACTGTTTCTGAATATTTGAGTCTCTTTTGTTTTAAAACAATCCCTCTTTGAGAAACCAAAGAGAAAATAACTCAGAGTGGCTACTATTTGCAATAAGTACAAGGTGTCCCAGCTCCCTGCGAGCCTCCCTCTGGCTCAGTGAGCTCATATTCTTTGACTCTAGGAATTACACACCAGGCAATCCAGGAATAAACCCTGCCCAGTGCCCAGACTCTCCGGTTCTCTGGAAAAATATTTAGCTATGTCTCTAGGTTTCAGTACCATTGTCAAAGCCACCTGCCTAAGACTTATCCCCAGCTACAAGCTAAGCTATTATCTGCTCTACTCTGAGGCTCAGTGAAGTGAAGGAAGAGTCTCCTGAGAAAGGTTCTGTGCTGATCATTTTACCTGAAAAACTTTCATTTAGAGAATTCACTTGTCAACTTAAATGGCAGTGGTAGAAGTTCCTTGACAGAGTTTTCGACTTTATAAAATTTGCCCCATGGGCCAAATCTACTTAAGTTTAAGGTTTTCTCATTCTTGGCACAGCCAGCACCTACTCATTCTGGCTCCTAATACCAATGTTATAAAAGAGATTTCAGCTCTGTAGGATCTCCAGGTAGCTGCTTAGCAATGCCTCTGTTAGGGCAAAGAATCTTTAAGAAAGAAGAGCTGTTATAGCTCCTTAGCTAAAATGAATATCCACATCTTACTTATAAAGTTGATCGCCATTCCGATAACACTGGCTGTAGCAAAGATCAATAGACCTAATTACACTGTCCTATGTACTCTGAGGACTAAATTCTAGGGTAAGTATTATTGGTAGAAACACTATATGCAACATTAAGTATTAATGACACTCTCAGGTTTTCTGAAATGATAGGTAAAGTCAGGAAATTTAAAAGAAAAAAAAACAACTTTTGTTCTCTGGCCCACATTAGGAAACCAGCCTGCCCGTGAATGTCAATATCACGTCAATAATTCTGATGCAGAATAAAAAAAAAGTGTGGTGCACAACCTCCCATTAAATGGAAGAATACCATGTGACATCCCTGATGAGTTTGCATAATTAGTGAGGGTTTGGAGCTAGTGGTGCATGGAACACCCATCGACAGATAGTCCTCTGGTTAGTTAAAATTCTGTAGGACATGCCAGTGTTTCTTCTTTCTACTCTGCTCTCTAAAATATCTCGAGAAAGCACCTTGCAACTTAATGTTGACCCAGATCTGGTCCCTTGGTAGAAATGGATGAGCAGCATTAAGATGCTGCTATACAATGCCCAGGCTTCTCAAGCATGGATGGCCTGTGCCATATAAAAGCAACCCTTGAGCTCCAGGAGTGGATTCAATCATACAGATGTCAGAAATGTAAAGGAGGCTAATATGCCCTTGTGTCAAGAAATGCTGGAGGAACATCTGCAGAATGCTGTCTTGCAGGCCATTAGGGCAAACAGTGAGGCTTGGAGCATGGAGAACAGACAGCTGTGCTTTTAGGGGACGTTTTCAGATGTAGAGGTCACTGGAGAAATATGTCAGTTGGCGTGGTGAGTTACCCCATGCTAAGAGAAACCAGATCAAATTTTTGGCTGGTTACCCAGGACACTCCAGGATACCTCCTCTGTAAAATGATTTTCAACCCACATCCTCCTTCAGCAAAGGGAGTATTTGTTTACTCAGTTTTCCCTTTTCTCAGAAGCACACATACTTTGTGGGGCTCCTTGTCAGAAATAGTTCCCCACCCTGGAATGAAATCTGCTGATGTGGTTTCCTAAACTGAGGCTTGTCTGCTCACTAGGAGAGGCACAGCTTTAATTAAGGACAGCATGTAAGCCCTGTTTGAGATGCTACATTTTCTCGAAACCCAAGCAAGCCAGAGTAAAGGCAGAGAGTAAAGCTGGGTAATTTCAATGGAGCAGATTCTTAGTTTTAGCAGAGTCTCAGAGTCAGGAGATTTAAAAAGTTCTAGCTTAATGCTCTTGTTTAACCAAATATTTCTAGGAATGAGAAAAATGAGGCATCCAGAGAAGGGAGGTGGCTTTCCCCAAGCCACCCATATTGGCACTAGATTCCAAGTCTCAAAATACCTGAGTTCAAAGAAAATAAGTTATGGCAGCAAGTTTATAATAATGTATTTCAGCCTCCAAACTTTGATAGTTTGATAAAACCACCAAATAAACCAACAAATATACCAAGTAATTATGTGGTAACTAGAAACTGCTACAAGTCGTGGAACAGAAAATAATGGCAAGACACGATCCCTGTCCACAAGATGCTTTGATAGACTGGAAAAAAAACATAAAAACATGAAATGAGCAGTGAACAAGCAGTAAACAAGTGAATAGCTTCATATTTTTCAACGCTATAAACCCATAAGTAAGGCACAAACCGTGCAGAACAGTGTTTATAATATTATATGGTACTAATTGGGCAGTATAGATAATTAGAAAGTATAAGAGAAATTAGAAAATGGCAAGAACTGTGGGGACTATGACTGATAGGGGGAATACAGGAGCTGGGGCTTGACAGAATGCTGAATGAATGGCATCAGACATTCTAAGATGAAGAAAGGGCATGAACAAAAATTTGGAAGTGGAAGAGAGGTATGCATTGTGAGAGCACATTTAGAAGAGATAGCCTTGATGTATACACCTTCTGGGAGTAAGGTAAGGTTAGAGAGGTAACAGTAGGTACCAGATTCTGGTAGGTCTGATAAGTCAAAAAATATTTTATGTGTTGTGAGGAAAGCATTAGGGAGACATTTTATGTTTTTCAGTAAGAAATAATAGCTCTCCCTTGAAAGCTTACACTGTGCTACTACTCTGCTAAGCTCCTTACATGGATTATGTCACTGACTCTTCACAACAAGCCTAGGAGGTAGTACCAGCATTACCCCTATTTTCAAATGAGGAAAATAAGGATCGAAAATAATAAGCAACATGACGAGGGTATATGGTAAATAAAAGGAGAAATCAGGATTGTAACCCAGACATGCCTGTTTCCACTGCCCATAAACACTGTGTTCTTAAATATCATGCTGTGTGATCAGCGTAATTTTCAAAAAATAAACTGGCCTCATTGTAAAACAGAGAGGGTTAGGAAGCAAGGATAATGGTTAAAAGTATCCTCAATAATTCAGACACAAGGAGGAAAGGTCCCATGAGTAGGCGGTAAAAGTAAGAACAGTGAAAGGATTAATGCAAGAGGCAATAGTGATGTACTAGATATATGGGGGAAAGCAAAAGATGGCTCAGAGAGGAGTAATAGCACTAGCAAAAACAGGGAAGGGGTAAGAAGAGTAACTAGTTTGTAGGGAGGTGGTACAAAGGTTAAATTAAGTTTTAGACATATTGACTTTGAGGGGACAATGAGAAATGCCCAATGGAAAACTGATGGTATTTGCAGATATACCTTTGTTCTATTTATGGGTGCCTAATGAAATCTGCAAACTCATTCCCCAGAAGATGTACACATGCGAAAACATGAAATTTTGCATCACATTTCAGAGGGCCAGCGACTCCCCCAAACCTATATACAGAGTATTTGGTACAAAGCATGAGCAATAAATAGAGGATGGAGATGTATAGATTGGTGCTTCTTACTCATATCCAATATCACATGAATTTCTTGGTTTCCAGGATCCTGTCCTGCCTGGTCCCCACCTTCCTTTCTGATTACTACCTTTCCATTTTTTTGTTTGTCTCTTACTCTTTTCCCTTGCCAGCAAAATTGGGTGTTAACTAAGAATCTAGAATATCCTTGGCTTGCTTTTTTCCTCAATAGGCTCAGTTGGTTGATTTTCTATAGATTTTGTGAGTATTAAATGAAATAATACACGTATTTTGAACAGCGCAGTCCCTGGCTCATAAAAATCTCTTAGCAAATGGTAGCCATGATAATAACCTGAGAGAATAAACAAGCTGATTAAATGATCCAAAGAACAAGCTGCCGAAGTAGTTTTGAGAAGCTCAAGGGGAAGAGCATACCACAGAATGAGGGAGAGGATGGTTAGGGGTGTAATGTTCCTTAACAAGAAGGAGGCGAATAATGTTAAATTTTATCTGAATTGTCTCAAGTTAAAATCAGGAAAGAAGACTCTTCTTAATGCAAGTCAGAACAATCATTCCCAAGATGCACAGTGGTGATTAATCTCCTTTCCAATAAGGTGCCTTGTGCTGACACAAGAACAGCAGTGTGTTGTGGCAGTGGCAGTTGCTATGGTTTATAAGATAATTTTAACCCTGTCATCATTAGAAAAGTTGGAAAATACGCACTCCGAAAAATATTCGAACAAGCTCAGAATATAGTTTTCAAACTGAAAATTCAGAAGCCAAGAATTTCCCCAAAGTCATTTCTCCCCCAATCAGGTCTCATGCATTTAGAACAACTATTCAGGCAAGAATATCATGCAAATATGCCTGTGGCAGCTTTTAAATGAAACAGCATCCTCTTATCAGTTCCCAGCCTGGTCACTCCCAAAGGGACTGCATATGCTTTTCGACATACAAATAAGTGCTATGCTCCTCCATTTGCAAACAGTTTAATCAGGTCTCCTGAAAAATTGGCAGGATTTTTTCAAGTTTCAAAGGGTAACAGCGGTTTCCTAAGCCAATTTTGATGGACCACATACCAAGAAAAGTATAACTCTCTGAGAAAGGTCTACAGCTTTAAAAAAATTATATTTTTGTTTTTTTAATTATAGTTGACATATAATATTATGTTAGTTTCAGGTGTACAACACAGTGATTAGATATTTATACAACTTGTTATCACCCTGATAAATCCAGTACCCATCTGACACCATATCTTGTTATTACAATGCTACTGAGTATATTCCCCATGCTATATTCTGCCTCCCTGTGACTATTTTGTAACTACCAATTTGTACCTCTTAATCCCTGCTCCCTTCACTGATTCCCCCAATCTGACAACCATCAATATGCTCTCTGTATCGATGAGCTGTTGTTTGTTTGCCTATCCTGTCCTCTAGATTCCACATATGACATTTGTCTTACTCTGTCTGACTTACTCCACTCAGCACAACACCCTCTAGGTCCATCCATGATGTTGCAGATGGCAAGATGTAATTCTTTTTTAGGCTGAGTAATATTCCATTGTATATGTGTACTACCTCTTCTTTATCCATTTATCCACTGTTGGACACTCAGGTAGCCTCCATATCTTGGCGATTGTAAATAATTCTGCAATGAACATAGGGGAATCACATGTCCCTTTCAAAGTAGTGTTTTGGGTTTCTTCAGATAAATACACAGAAGAGGGATAACTGAGTCCTTTCTCTGTCTCCTGTTGTTGCCTTTGTTTTAAAGTCTATTTTGTCTGGTATAAGTATTGTTACCCCAGCTTTTTGTTTGTTTGTTTCAATTTTCATGAAACATCTTTTTTCATCCCTTTACATTCAGTCTGTGTGTGTCTTTTGATCTCAGGTGAAACCATTGTAGGCAGCATATATAAGGGTCTTGTTTTCCTATCCATTCAGCCACCTTATCTTCTGATTGGAACATTTAAAACATTTATATTTAAAGTTATTGTTGCTAGATATGTAGTTATTGCCATTTCATTATTCATATTTTTATCTTTTTATTTTTTCTTGTATTTGTTCCAGTTTTCTCAAATTGTTTATTTGGGCAGACCAGGAGACAGGGGGGCCCTGAATCTAAAAGAACGTGCTGGGTCTCTTGGTGGTGAAGTGTGGCTTGTGCTGGTGACATGGACCCAGTAGAGCAGCAGGAACTTGATCTTGGAGTCGTAGAACTGCTTGATCGCTGGTCAGCAGCACTTGCTGTCTGTGATCTCCTCCACCTTCACGATCTAGATTGAGTGGGCCCGGGCATGGTGCCAAGCCCCCAGGTCACAGTAGCACTGGGTGACGGCACCTGCAGAGGTCAGGTCACAGTACTTCCGGTACATGTTGTGGGTGTGACTTCAGGAGGTGTAGCACAGCCAGATACCAAAATTCTTCAACCGCAAGGGGGATTTCTAGAATACATGTCCACAGTAGACAATTTCCCCTGAAGACTTCTTCATCTTCTTCGGCCAAGACATAAAGCACCAGAAGTGAGGCTTGGCGATAACATGGTTAGGCGTGAAGATGCACATATGGTAGAGGGACAGTGTACAGCACTTGGGGGTGGGCAGGCAACGCCCCACCACCTTGTATTCTCACAGCATGCCCGAAGCCTTCATAGCTCTGTCACTGCATTCGCCACCACCTACAAATGGAAGTGTCTGCCCTCACACAGCCAATCACCATGGCTTCATTGCATGAAATCGATTTCCTTCTTCTTAAAGAAGTACCTCATCTCCTGTTATACTGGCTTGGTGATGATAAACTCCTTTAGCTTTTTCTTGTTAGGGAAATTCTGTCAATTCTAAATTACTTTACTGGGTAGAGTAATCTGGATTGTAGGTCCTTGCTTTTCATCACTTTGAATATTTTGTGCCAAGCCCTTCTGGCCCACAAACTTTGAGAAAACATTGAGAAATCAGCTGACAGTCATATGGGAGCTCCCCTGTAGGTAAGTAACTGCTTTTCTCTTGATGCTTTTAAGATTCTCTCTTTAGCTTTAATTTTCGGCATTTTAATTATGATGTGTCTTGCTGTGGTCCTCTTTGGATTAGCTTGTTTGGGGCTCTTTGTGCTGCCTGGGCTTGTATGTTTATTTTCTTCATCAGTTTTCAGTCATTATTTCTTGAAATAGGTTTTCAATTCCTTGTTCTCTCTTCTCCTTCTGGTATCCCTATGATGTGAATGTTATTACACTTTATGTTATCCCAGAGGCCCCTTAAACTATCCTCATATTTTTGGATTCCTTTTCTTGTTGCTGTTCTGATTGGGTGTTTTCTCCTACCTTATTTTCTAAACCACTGATTCGATCCTCTGCTTCATCTAATCTACTGTTCCTCCTAAGGTATTCTTCATTTCAGCTCTTGTATTCTTCATTTCTGACTGGTTCTTTTTCATATTTTCCATCTCCACTTTTATGTTTTCTTTCTCTTTGTTAAAGTTCTCACTGAGTATATCTACTCTTCTCCTAAGTTCATTGAGCATCCTTATAACAGGTGTTTTGAACCCTGCATGTAGTAGATTGCTTGTTTCCATTTTGTTTAGTTCATTCTCTGGAGCTTTGTTCTGTTCTTTCTTTGTCATCTCACTTTGACTGCCTACTTGCATTTATTTATATGTAATAGGTAGGGCTGCTATGTCTCTCAGTCTTAGTAGAGTAGTAGCCTTACATGGGTGTGTTATGGGTCCCAGTGGCACAGTCTTCCTTGGTCACCTGAGCTGGGTTCTCCAGGGAGGTGGGTTCTCCAGGTATATTCCTTGTATGGGTTGTGTGTGTCCTGTTGTAGCTGAGACTTGGTTGCTGTTTGCTCATTAATGGGTGGGATTGACCCTGGGGCTGATTTGTTGTGATAACTGGCCATGACCAGTGGAGTTGTTTAGGGGCTGACCTTACAGAACAGGATTTGCTTTAGCAAAGGTCTGGTGCCTGCCCTGTCTGCCCTTTGGGTGTGTTGTCTTTAGATGTGACCCCAAGTGGTACTCTGGCTCAGACTGAAGCCGGCCGCTGGACATGCAGGCTGGGGCCTTTTGGGAGGGGCCCTGACACAGGCCAAATTTAGGGGCCACCTGGTATAAGCCACCAAGCAATCTGTAGATGGCCACCATCCATGCTGGGCTTGGAAGTGCCTCAAGAGGCCAAGCCGCAAACCGAGGCTGGTTGCTTGCTACTAGTGCCAGGCTTAGGACTGCTAAGCAAGAGGTACAGGGGATTCCGAGGCCAGATGCTGCTTGTTTGGGATTTGGGAACCTTTGAGAGATTTTAGGAAAGTCCACAGCATGAGCCAAGACAGGTCATTTGTATGGAAAACTCACTGGAAGCACCTTGGGTGGGCCTGCAGGTTAGGTGGGGTGGGGTCTCAGGGAATCACCAGGGAAGGACGACTACTGTTAGCCAGGTTGACTCAGATATGGAGGCTGAATGGGTCTGCAAGCCAGGCAGGGAAGGGCTCAACAAAGGAACAATGCCCTCTGCCAGGGTGTCTGGGAGAACGTTGCCCCTCCGGCCCTCACCCTGAAACCAGACAACTCTGTTCCTCCCCATATGTCCCTGGAGCCTTCCAAGCTGTTGCCCCAGTACTAGAGCTCAGAGATAGTGAATCCATCAGAGAGTAAGTTTGGATGTGGGCCCCTTATGAGGAAAGTCTGCGACTCCCTCAGCCTTCTATCTCATTCAGCCACAATCTCTGCTGGTTTTCAGAGCTATAACTTGTGGGAACTTCTCTTTCCAGCACTGGAACACTGGGCTGGGGAGGCCAATATGGGGCCAAGACTTTTCACTGTTGCAAAATTTCCATCTGCAAATTTGTATTTCAGATTTCTCTCTGCAGCCGAGATATTTCTCCTGATTCTGAACCACCACAAGTGAGTGTGGAGCCAGCCCGTTTTGCATCTCTACCTCTCCAACCAATCTCAAGGTGGCCTCTTCTGTGTGTCCCCAGTTGTAGGACTTCTGTTCAGCTAGACTTCAGGTGACTCTCAATGATGGCTCTTCTGTAGTTTAGTTGTAATTCTGATGTGGTCGTGAGAGGAGGCAAGCACAGCATTTACCTACTCCTCCATCTTAACCGGAAGCTTACAGCTTCTTATTCATAATTTTTCCATTTAAAAAAAAATCTGAATACTTCTAGAGATTTTTTAAGTGAATCTGGACTTCTGCTGGTTGGCTTTACAAATACAGGGTTAGATTCTAGCAGACCTGCTAGCAAATCACTTATGAGAAGTCAGCAGGAGTCCCGGAGAAGAAAGTACTTATTTTTCCCCAGCAACTTGGTATTATCACTAGAAAATATGTGCATGGAGGAGGGAGGAGGTAGAGAATATGTGAACTATTTCTGTAAATAAACAACTTAGTAAGTCAAATTGGCTTTACAAATACAGGGTTAGATTCTAGCAGACCTGCTAGCAAATCACTTATGAGAAGTCAGCAGGAGTCCCGGAGAAGAAAGTACTTATTTTTCCCCAGCAACTTGGTATTATCACTAGAAAATATGTGCATGGAGGAGGGAGGAGGTAGAGAATATGTGAACTATTTCTGTAAATAAACAACTTAGTAAGTCAAATGTATAATTCCTAAAATTTCCATCTGCAAATTTGTATTTCAGATTTCTCAAAAATTATAATACAAGTTAGCTGGCTTCATTCCTGC
>NW_006442490.1:914024-968400 GCF_000325575.1 Pteropus alecto | reverse complement strand
ACCATGATTCACTAAATATTTTTCCCCATTGGAAGTTATAAAATAATATCCTAGCTCATTGTTTCATTTTATATTGAGCTTCATTGCGTTTTCAGGCGTATACACTGTCAGCTCTCCTTTCCATTCTGTAAAATCTTTTCTATTGACAATTCAATCATGTCAAGTTTGGAACAGGAGAGGCACTGATTTGATCAGCTATCACTGGATTTACAATATATAAATGACAGTACCATATCTAGCCCTCGTCTAAAACAGCTGCCTTTTATCGATTTATATTCCACTGGCGAGGAAGAAAAATTACAGCACAATGCAGTGGTATGATCCAAGATCAATACCAATTTTTTTCTTAATGACACAAAGGCCAAGATAAGGACAGCATAAGTCAAAGCTAGACAGATCAAATTTGTCTGATATCCCTTTCAATTACTGAAGAACATGCACAGGGATGTATAACATTAAAGCAAAGGAGAGTATTATTCCAAGTGGTTTAAAATTATGATATCAAACAAGACTGAATAGCATCCTCAGATATGATATGGAATTGAAATGAGTTGAGAATGGAAGACCATCATCCCCTACCTTGGTCTGAAAGTAGCTGAGCACCTCCAGAGTTAGTCTAACTACCAGAACTCAGAACAGTGACTCAGCTGTGTAATCCAGAGGATGAGGATTTAAACCAGAACTCCAGCACCAAACATGCTGAATTCCTTAGACATTGGTATTGAACAACAGGTAATGAAATGTGAAATAGAGTGGTCGCCCCTCAGAATATAATATGTGTTACACGAACCTAAAAAGCAAATTACTCTAATAACTTTACAAGTTCAACACAGTGGTTAGGTCACATAAACTCTAGGCAAGTTGTAAAGTTTCAGCTATTTCCACTATGGCAATAAAAGGCTGCCCAATCCTGTGGGAATCTAGGAAGATTCCTTATTTCAGCTAAAATAGAGCTGGGGACAGGTCAAAGCAGTTCATTCAAAATCTGTTGCACCACGACCCAAACCTACACCATGGAAAATTATGATAAAATCAGTTCAGAGGAATACTGGACTGGAGACTGCCTAGGAGATTTTCTCTATCGAATATATATATTTTTTAAACCTGCTACCAACACTGAAGAAAGCAGAGGCTTTTCCTTATTAAACTGTGTCTCGATTTCACTTGCATATCTTCCTGATAGTCCCTTCGCTTCCATTTTGTCCACTTCAACATACAAAAATATGGTTATGCACTTTAAATAATGACAAGGTTTTTTTTGTCATAGAATATAAGCTCAATATAGATTAGGTAAATTATAAACTAGAGGTGTTCAAGAGAAGCACGATGAAATCTTAGGAGGGCTTTTGTGAAATATATTGTGAAAGGAATTAAAATACCTGATCAGTAGCATAATAGATGATGTTTGAAGAATTCCTTCTAGTCCTGAGTTTCTATGTTTCTAAGTAATAACAGTTCAAATGCCCTACTACTAGTAAAAAAAAAAATACAGAGTGAAAAGAGCATGGGTATTTGGAATCAAAAGGACCTGGGTTTTCAGACTGGACCTTGCAACTTCCTAGCAGTGTAATCTGTGGCAAGTTACTTAGCCTCTCTGTATGTCACTGGCAGTCACAATTACAAGTGTGCTATACATCATATCCCATCTGATCTTCACAATGATCCTATTAGGTTGTAATCTCCATTTTAAAGATGAAAAAAAAAAGGTTCAGTGAGCTTAAGTAAACTTGCTCAAGATCATACACAGCTGTTGAGTCTGGATTTAAACCAATGGTCTATGTGTTTCCAAAATCTACTGTTACCATTACTATCATCATGCTGCAATCATTCCAGTTCAATCAAAGCTTGAGCTATTTTCTTTACTGTCTCTCTCACTGAGAAATCAAGTTAGGACCACACAGTTAACGACAACAGAACTGTATATAACCCCATGTACAATGTGAGCAGCCAATGGCAACTTAGATGTCTACTCAGGAAATGCTTAGAAAAAAAAACATGGAAACCTTACTTCCTTAAGCCATGTTTGTTACCAGTATCATCATTATAATATATCTAACTGAAGAATAAAAGTGTCCCAATTCTAAAGACAAAAATGGAAGTTGTAACTAGAATGTAAAAGGCAACATGAGACATCTCTCAATACAGTCAATTTTGACTTGATTTTCAAGTAGTGCTGCCAATCCATTTGTTTATTGCAAATTAGTGCAATATTTACTGATCGTGACATCAAATGATTCAATTTAGCTGCAGATAACAAAAGCAGGCTATTTATCCTAGTGTAAAGTAATCAGAAATAAGATGCCTTGTTTTTCATAAAATATCATGCTAGGACTTTGAGTGGCAGTAAAACTGGTGTCACCATATGGGTTGTTGTCATGGCCGGTTTGGTAAGACAATCTAGTAGTTAGCACTGTTAGGAGGTCAGGAAGCCAAAGAGGTAAGACGGAAATAAAGAAAGATACAAACATCAGAAATCAGAGCAGGCAGTGGGGTCATGTGTTTGAGTGGAGCAAATGGGAGAAAATACAAGAAATCATTAATTAGTGAGCCTAGCTTGAACTTGATTCTCTCATATACTTTCTCTCACAGAAAGAATATATCATCTATCTTCAGCTAGCACCAAAGAGGGTAATGATATCTGGCTGGCAAGGTCTTTTAAAGGTATTAAACAGCTGCAAAGAGCTGAGCAAAAAAGGCAAATGAACAACAAGCTGGTAGGTGGGAGACAGTACAAGAATGTGATTAGGCACTCTGGCACTGGAATCTCAAACTGACTGTATTCAAAGTTATGACTGAGAAAAGGTATGCCAGGAAGTTAGTCCAATAGCTAGCACATAGTAATATCTTAACTCATGTTTTTAACTCCTGAAAAAGGGATTGTACCTAAAAATCAAAGTATAGAAGGTTTCAAGTATATACAAAGTGATCTTTCTAGTCATACATTTGTATAGAAATATTTTCAACAGAATCCATTTTTTTCAATACATAACTGAAAAATTAGGATAAATTAATGATCAAGGATAACTGCAAAATAGTTTATTTTGGAAATATAAATGTATACTAATTATCACCAGCTAGCAACGTATGTACACCATTGACTAATAAATTGTCTGACTTCGTAAATAGGAAAAAAATTTTTTGGTAAAGATCATAGCCAATTATGGTCATGCTCCACAAAACAACATTTCGGTCAACAATGGACTAGATGTACAATGGTGGTTTTAGAAGATTATAATTAAGCTCAAAAACTTCTATTGCCTGGTGATATCTTAACTGTCATAACATCATATTATAACTAGATGTACAATGGTGGTTTTAGAAGATTATAATTAAGCTCAAAAACTTCTATTGCCTGGTGATATCTTAACTGTCATAACATCATATCATATTATTTATTTGTTCGTGGTGATATTGGTGTAAACAAACCTACTACACTACCAGTTGTACAAAAGTACAGCACATACAAACACAGTAGTAGGCTATGGGATCTAAGTTTCTTTAAGTACATTCTGTGATGTTCATATAATGATGAAATCACCTAACAATGCATTTCTCAGACCATATCTCCATTGTTAAGTGGCACGTGACTATATTCATACTTTGAATTTCTGTATTTTTTTTGGCATGTTCTTAAGTGGCCCAAATAAATGAAGAGCAACAATGTCACAATCTTTATGTAGTCAAGTATATCTATAATTTGGTAATATTAACCATAAATAGTTCTGTTCAAACTGTAGTGGAATGGATAGTTAACTTATCTCTCTGTTGAAGCATTCCTTCTTTTTGTACTTCATATATATAGAGAGTCGGAAGGCATGAAACCAAGGCCTAATTCTACCACTGACTGGTTGAAAAATTCTCTGTGCCTCAGATCCCCCACCTACATAACAAAGACAATAATATCTACCCTTCCTTGTGTAGGTATTATTCATCTTTATATCAGTCATGGACCTCAAAACTGTGCAAGATGAATAATGAGCAGATGCCTAAGAAACATTTGTTGCTTGGTGATAAAAATTTCAAGAAAAGATAATATTTTATTGACCCTAGAATTTTATGTTTGCCAGAAACTCATTAAAAAACAAATATTATAATAATTCTACAATTGTTATTGACACTCAAAATTATTTTGTGCTTTAGCCAGATTTCAGCTTCATCTTTGAATTAGCATCACTTAACCCAGTAAACAGGTAACTGCAGAGACTATGCATTTTTGCCTTCCTAAAGAACATGCATAAGTATCACACGCCAAACATGCAAACATGTTCAGAAGATAAAATTAACCTAATTACCATAGGATACAAACAAGATCCGAAGTCTAATAGTATAAAATATACTAAATGTCCAGGACATAATCAAAAATTACTTGACATACAAAGAAGAAACAAACAAACAAACCTCACATGGGCGTTTGCCAACAGTTCCAGCTCTGAGATGACACAGACGATAGAGTTATCAGACAAAAATGTTAAAGCAAATATTATTAAAATGCTCTAATAAGATCAAACACTCTTGAAAGGAATGAAAAGACAAGATATTTCTGCAAAGAAATAGAAGTTATAAATGAGGACCAAATACAAATTTTAGGTCTGAATAATACAATAACCATAATTTAAAACTCACTAGATGAATTCAATGGCAGAATGGAGATGACAGAGAAGTCAGTAAATTTAAAGATTTAAATCAATAGAAATCTTCTAATCTGAATAACAGACAAGAAAAAGATTTTTTAAAAAGGAAGCAAATGAACAGAGTGAACAGAGGCTTAGATATCTGTCATCGGGTTCCCCAAAAGAGGAGGAGGAATATGGTACAGAAAAACATTTAAGGAAATAGAGGCTAAAACTTTTCCAAAATTTGGCAAAATACACAAATCTATAAATTCAAGAAGCTCAGTAAACTTCAAACTGGATAAACTCAAAGAAATCCATACCCAGCCACATAAACATCAAACTTCTGAGGACTAAAGAAAAAAGAAAAATATTGAAAGTGGCTAAAAGTAACATATAACTTAAAGGGAAATAACAATCTGAATGACTATGGGTTTCTCATGAGAAACAATGGAGGCATGAAAAAAGCAACACATTTTTAAAGTGTTGAAAGAACAAAACTATCAATGCAGAACTTTGTAGCCAGTGAAATTATCTTTCAGAAATGAAGACGAAATAAAAACATTCTCAGGTGATGGAAAACTAAGAGAATTCATAGCCATTGAAGTTTTTTTGTACAGAGGAAAATAATACCAGAAAGAAAATTGGAAAATCAGAACTGAATGAAGAGAAATAGAAAAGCTAAATATCCAATATAAATTAGACTGTTCTTCTCCTCTTGAGTTCTTTAAAATATACTTTACAGTTAAAAGCAAACATTATAACAATGCCTGATGGCATTTTCATTTTATTTGAATAATACAACTACAATATAAAAGGGATATGAAAAGGGATCTATATGGTGGAGGTTTTCTACATTTAGCTTGAAGTAAAAAAATAAAGACTGTAAAAAGGCTGTGAAAAGTAAAGTATGCATATTGTAATCCCTAGAGCAATTACTGAAAAAAAAAAAACACTATATACAAAGATATAGTAAAAAAAATTAAATAAACTAAATGGATTAATAAAAAATGTTCAAATAACCCAAAGGAAAACTGGAAAGAAGGGAAAAAATAAGGAACATAGGGGAAAAAACAAACAAACAAAAAAGAATAAAATGACAGATCCAAAACATATCAATGATCACTTTAAAAATAAATGGTCTAACAACCTAACTAAAAGATGGAGATTGTAAACTATAAGCTGTCTGCAAGATATCCATTTCAGATATAATTATATAAGTACATTAAAAACAAAAAGACGGAGAGTGATGATAGCAAAAATGGCAGAGTACAGACTTCTGAAAATTTGTTCCTTCATAAAAGCAATGAAAAAGCTGACGAAAATGTGAGAATCGGAATTCTAGGAATTAACAAAAGGAATGGAGCAACCTAGGACGCATTTTTTTTTTAAATGACTGAATCTTGGTGATAACAGTCATAACAGAATTTTATGGCATTTTAACTCGATCTAGGACTATCTCCTATTCTCTACCTCTGCCATAACCTTGAAAAATAGCCTGTATTCCTGAAGGAGCTGCATGGAACTTGAGATCTCTCAAAGCCTCATTCCCAAAGAATTGTCATGATTTGATGTGTCTAGAGGTTCCCAAAAAAAACCCAACTTACAAGGCTCTCTGTATTTGACCCGATTTGTAGTGTGCCAGTGTAAAAAGCATTTTCCCAGGGAAGAAGGATGTTTGCCAAAGAAAATTACTGAGTGTTTTAAATTTACAATTATCTGAGGTGATAGATAACAGCTACACCACAGAATAAACTAAATAAAAAGGTTAGTAGAAAAATGCAGAAGACATATTCATAAGGGCTTTGAAAATATTAGATATATTCCTGGGAATATAGATGGGTACTCACATGTGTAGGGCTGTGCTCATGCTCAAGAAAGGCCTGAGAAGGCAGTAAGATCTCACTTACAGTTTACCTTGAGGCTCTGTGCAAGCTAGAAATGATGGCTAATGCAAAGTTGTCAATTGCCTGGCTGACTTTTAAAGCCATGCCCCAGCACACATACAGAGCCACAGCAAAGACTGAAAAATTAGGCACTTAAGGAAATTTCTGTCCAATCATTAGCTAATCAATAAGGTAACCAAACAGAAACTTCAGTGACCACATACAGCAAAAATACAGACTTTACAGAATTAATTCAGAAAACTCACTAAACAAACAAGCAAACACACTTACACAAGTAGAAACAACAGACACTGGGGAGGGGGAGAATCTGATTTCCAGAGTTGCCACATTGTATTATTTTAAATGCCCAGTTTTTAACAAAAAAATAGTCACAAGACATGAAATGGAACAAGAAAATATGGCCCATATGCAGGTGAAATAAAAGCAATCAATAGAAACTTCTGAGGAAGCATGGACATTAGACTTACTGAACAAAGACTTTGAATCAGCTATTTTAACCATGCCTAATGAACTAAAAGAAAGCATGAGCATGCTGTCTTACCATGAAGAGAATATTAATAGAGATAGAAATTATTAAAAAGAACTAAATACAAATTCTGAACTTAAAAGGTAAAATAAAATTTTAAAAAATTCACGAGAAGGGCTCAAGAGCAGATTTGAGCAGGTAGAAGAAAGAATCAGTGACATGGAAGATACATCAATTGAAATTATTTTGTAGGGAACAGAAAGAAAAAGAAATGAAGAAAAATGAACAGATCCTCAGAGACCTGTGGGACACCATCAAGTATAACAACATACACATAATGGGTGTCCCAGAAGTAAAGAAAAGAGAAGAAAGAATATTTAAAGAAATAATGGCCAAAAATTTCCAAAAAATTACTAAAAACATAAATCTACACATTCAGGAAGCTCAACAAACTCTAAGTAAGATAAGGTCAATAACATCCACACCTAGACACATCATAATCAAACTTTTGAAAGATGCAGAGAACCTTGAAAGCAACAGGAAAAAAGTGATTTATATACAAGGGATCAATAAGATTAGCAGCTGATTTCTCATCAGAAACCATGAAGGCTAGAAGGAAGTAGATTACATATTCAAAGTGGTGAAAGAAAACTGTCAACTAAGAATTCTATGTCCAGCAAAACTATCCTTCGAATGAAAAAGAAATTGGGGAGTAACTTCTTAATAGATACCGGGTTTCCTCTTAGAATGATGAAAATGTTTTATAAGTGTGTGTGTGTGTGTGTGTGTGTGTGTGTATACACACACTTATATATATAGTATATATATGTATATATATGTATAGTGTATACATATATAGTATATGTATGTATAGTGTATATGTGTATATATATATATACACACACACATACATATATAGTGGTTGTTCAACACTGTGACGTAATAATTGTTACTAAATTATTTACTTTAAAATGGTTAATTTTATTGTATGTGAATTTCACCTCAATTTTAAAAAAATGACAGAAAGATTAAAGACATTCCCAAATAAACAAAAACTGAGAAAATCTGTCACTAGCAATTCTGCACTACCATAAAAACTGAAAAAATTATTTAGGCTAAGATGAAAGGGCACTAGAGAGTAACTCCAATCCACATGAAGAAATAAAAAATACCATTAGCGGTAATGAGTATAAATTGATTTTTGTTTATAATTCTTTTTTGTCCTACCTTATCTAAAACCAAAATTATAAATTTGCATTTATGGAAACAATATATAAATATATAATTGTGACAACAACAGTATAAAGGAGAGGGAGAAATAAACCAAAGTTTTTACATATTATTTCAAATTGATAATCTGAACTAGATTCTCATAAATTAAGAAGTTAATAGTAATCACAAAGACAAGCATTAAGAAAATAACTAAATAAAATATAGCAAAAGAAATCACAAGAGAATTAAAATAGTACAGTGAAATGTATATTTAAAGAAAAAGAAGGCAGAAATGGAGAAATAGCAAAACAAGATATAACACAGAAAACAAATGGCAATACGGCAGATGTAAATCTTACCTTATCTGTGATTACATTAAATAAGAATTTATTAAACTCTCCAGTTAATAGGCAGAAACTGACGGACTAAATACAAAAACATGATCCAACTATATTGTGTCTACAAGAGACACACTTTAGATTCAAAGATACAAATATGTTGAAAGTAAGAGGATGGAAAAATTTATAGATAAACCATGAAAACAGTAGCCAAGAGAGGTAAAGTGCCTATACTAATATTAGACAAAAATCATTACTAGAGACAAAGGACATTTTGTAATGGTAAAAGGTTAATCCATCAAGAAGATAAAACAATTATAAATATATCTGAATCTAATAACAGAGCGTGAAAATACATGGGCAAAACTGAGAGAATTAAAGAAACAGAAATTCAACAATAATAGTTGGAGACATTAATACCACATCTTCAATAACGTATAGCACCACTAGAAAATTAAAAGGATAGAAAATAATATACCATACAAATACTAGTCAAACAAATCAGAGTGGCTATATTAAAATCAGAAAAAGTAGAATATGGAGCAAAAAGAATTATCAAGGATAAAGAGGGACATTACATCATGATAAAAGTGTCAATCCACGAAGAAAGAATAGCAATCCTAAATGTGCATGTACCTAACAACAGAAATTCAAAATACATGCAGACTCAACATTGTAAAGATGTCAATTCCCCCCAAATTGATCTACAGATTTAACAAGATTGAAACCAAAATTCTTGAAAGATTTTCTTTGTATACACAGACAAGCTGATCCTAAAATTCCTATGGAAATCCAAAAGACCCAGAATAACCAAAACAATTTTGAAAAAAAAGAATAAAATTTGAAGAATGAGAGCATCCAATTTTAATTCTTACTATAAAGCTCCAGTACTCTAGATGGTGAACAGTGTTGTATCGGTATAGATTTATGGCAAAACTGAAAGTCCAGAAATAGATCCACACAAATATGACCAACTGAGTTTTGACAAAGGTTCAAAGGTAATTAATGGGGCAAAAGTTGTCTTTTCAGCCATGGTGTTGGAATAATTAGACACATTTATGGAAAAATAATGAACCTCCCCTAAAATAATGCCTTATAGAGAAATTAATTCTAAATTGATTATAGATCTAAATGTAAATTATAAAACCATAAATTTTTTGGAAGGAGACATGGAAGAAATCTTTTGACTTGAGGTGAGACAGACACAAACACAATTTTTTAAAAAAGATGATAATTTGGAGTAATTCGTCATGATTAAAACTTTTGCTCTGAGAAAGACACTTTTAAAGAGAACAAAAAGTCAAGCTACACACTGGAAGAAAATATTTGCAAATCACATATTCCACAAAAAACTTGTATCCACAATATGTAAAGAGTGCTCATGAAATAGATCTCCTAGGGCATTATGCTGAGAGAAAAAAAGACAATCTCAAAAGTTTACTGTGTGATTCCATTTATACACATTATCAAAGTGACAAAATTATAATGATAGAAAATACATCAGTGGTTACTATGAGTTAGAGTTGAAAGACAAGTGTGACTAGTAAAGAGTTACAAAAGAGATATTGTAGTGATAAAACAGTTCTGTGTCCTGATTTTTATGATGTGTATTCAAATCTACACATGTAATAAAATTTCATAGAACAACATATGAAATAAGTACATGTAAAATTTAGCAAACTCCTAATCAAGTCTATACTTAAGTTAATAGTATTGTGACACTGTCAATTTCCTGGTTTTGACAATGTACTATGGTTATATAAAATATTATCATCAGGGGGATCTAGGTGAATGGTACATGGTAATCCTCTGTACTATTTTGCAATCTGTTATGATTCTTAAACTACTTGTAAATAAAAAAAAAACACTCAATAGAATGAAAAACAAAAAAATCCAATTTAAAAATTGGCAAAAGACTTTAATGGACACTTCACTAAAGATATATAGATGGCCAATAAACACATAAAAAGATACTTGACATTAACTATTAGAGGACTACAGATTAAGCCACTGTTGAGATACCATTACACATCTGTTAAAATGACTAAAATAAATATTGCTGACAATACCAAGTGCTGATAAGTATCTGAAATGACAGCGACTCTCATCCATTGTTGGTGGGAATACAAAATAATACAGCTACTCTGGAAAACCACTTAGCAGCTTCTGATAAAGTTAAACATACTCTTCTCATATAACCCAGAAATCTCACATCTAGGCATTTATCCAAAAGAAATGAAAACTTATGACATTATGTTAACACAAAAACTTGTACTCAGTTGTGTATAGCATCCTTATTGTAACTTCCCCAAATTGGAAGCAACCCAAATACCTTCAATTTGAAAATGGAAGAACTGTAGTATATCCAAACCACAGAATACTACTCAGCGGTAAAAAGGAACACACTATTCAGACATGCAACAATTTGGATGAACCTCAAAGGCATCATGCTGAATGAGAGAAGTTAGCCTCAAAGGTTGCAAAAGTGTAAGATCTCATTTATGTGACATTCTGGAAAAGGCAAAACTATAGTGACAGAGAACAGATCAGTATTGCTGGGAGTTTTTTTTGTGTGACAGATCTGTTCTACATCCTCATTTCGGTGGTGGTCACATGAATTTATGCATGCATTAATAATTAAAAAGCTGTATACCAAAAGAGTCAATTTTATTGTAGGTAAATTTATAATTTATAAAATTAACCTGATTATGCTAGTAATACCATTTCACAACTTAGAGATTTAAAAATAAGTGCACATACCTATATGCATACATAGCACAAAGTACAGGCATTTTCTAAGTGTTTCACAAATATTCACTTAATTTTCACAATAATATTATAAGTACTAGAATTTTCTCCATTTCACACACAAGGAAAGTGATACATATATATTGAGGTTAAAAAATTGTCTAAAATGACAGAGCAAGGAAATAGTGAGGTGAGGATTAAAGCCAAGCTTCAGTCTAAGTCCAGATTCTCCGCTGTTAACCATGAAGCTTTACTGTGCTATATGCTTTTTGCTATAGCTCTTTAGAAGACACACTCTTCTCATTAATAAAACAATCTGAGGTACTTATTAACTGATATTTTCTGAAGGAAGTCCTTAAGATTTAGAGAGATAAATTCATGCGCCCAATTAGTCAGAAAGAGACTGAAAGAGAAAGTAAAAGATCTACCTGTCATAATTTATACCTCACTTTCCCATGTACTGTATTGATTAATACAGGTGGCTGGTTTCTTGCCATTAGTTTTTTGTTCTTACAGAAATCCATATCATACTTGCTACTTAAATATAGACAAAAATGAACCTTCACCATTCAGAAAACTGCCAAAGGAAGTTTGAGATTCTTACAGTAGCTGGAGAAGGAAGTTTCTGAACTTGTTCATGGTATTAAAATTTATTTCTAAAGGCATGCAGGATGATGGTATTAAAATGGTTATTATTTTATGCAGTCTTGGTTTGTGTTTGTTCCTACCACAATGCCTTTGACTACATTCAGAATAATTAATGAAAACTTACACATGCCAAAGTCCTGAGCAAAGACAGAAGTAATACAAAATCCCTCCTTGGGGAAAGGAAAGAAAATAGATGTTACTGAGGACCATGCTTAATTATTGTTTTAGAAATAAAATTGACCAGAAAACTTCATTGGGTGGTGCCGTTTAAACCATACTATTTATGCAAGGTCTGATTTTACTTTTAGGGGAAAACAGAGACAGATATGTCATTTCAGGATGGAAATGAATCCTGCAGATTTTTATAGTTAGGATGCCTTTGGAAGGTTTCTGTCTTTTATGTGTTCAAAATAAGTCTAAAATGATTTCGTGAAGTAGACAGGGAATGAACCTAATAAGAAGTTAAGTAATGTACAAGGGCAAGGACATATATAAGATTTATAATTAAACACCCCTGGAAACATTCAGCAACTATCCCCAAATTCACATTCACACCCCACAGCCAGCTGTGTGCTGTAAGGTCCACCATTTGAGAATGAAACTGCCTGTTTACATTTCGAATACATGCTTCTGCCAGTGATTTGAAAGTGTGAGGGCAGAAGTGCACCAGTGTTTAGGAAGGAAGAGAGAGGGTGTGATTAAAATTGGGAGAAGAGCATGGTACATTGGCTATTCATTCAACAGGTGCTAAGCACCTGCTAAGTGCTGGATACTGCACTAACGGCAGGAGATACAGATATGGCTAAGACCTGGCCACCACCTGCCACTGGGAGCTCACAATCTGGTTTGGGAGATCCCAGAACATTGGGGGAAAATTCAAGTGGAGCTGTGCAACTGGAGTTTACAGGGCATACAAGGATAGGAGATCAAGACATAAGCTAAAAGACTATACAGTGAGCACATATTGAAGGACTTTGTATTCTGTGCCAAGGAATTTTATATTTTATGTCTTTTGATTAAACACAAATAATCCATGTTTACTGTAGAATACTTTAAAAATACAGAAAATCAAAATGTAAAAAAAAAAAAATCACCTTCAATTCCACTACCCAAATCTGTACATTCTGTGTCTGTGTCTCTCCCTCTTTCTAGATATAGATAGGTCTCTCTCTCCATCTATTGAGAGAAATACACATATAATCACATACACATGTTTTCCCCCACTTAAAATATAAGGAATATTTATTCATATCATTAAATCTTCTTCAATGACATCTTTTTAACTGCCGCATAGGATTCCATCATATTGTTATTTCATGATTTAACCAATCATTTACTGCTGGTTGTTTCCTATTTTTGCAATGGTAATTGCATTTTTGAAATGCAATTGTGTTTGCATTCCATGACAGCTGTTGTCCAGAAACATGGCAGTTGTAGGCTGCACACACACAGGTAAAATTGGTAAGGAGAAAAAGGAGATGCAAAGATCATTAAGAGATAAATAAGGAGAAAAGTCGGGCAGTATACAAAAAAAAAATAGATTCATGTAAGGTGGTTTCTAGAAGAGAGAGAATACTAAGAGGGAAGAAAGAATCTGTCTAGGCTGTGGACTCTGGTAAGTTATTCATTCAGTGAAACTTTACTGAACACCTACTCAAAACATGAATCAACCTAGACCTTGGGTCCTCGAGTTATCTGACTGAGATTTCCAATGTGATTTCCTATGCAAGCTATCATCAGTCAATGGTTCACCTGAGGCATCTGACCCCTTGAGAAGAGTCGGCTGGGCATGGTAGCTAGACAATCACCTACATTTCCCAAGTACTGTTTCTGTATTAAATTAAATCACCAGAAAGCCAAGTACCTGGATCATATTATCTCAGCCTCCAAAGACATGTCTAAACTGAATTACGATTTAATATTACACTCTCATATCTTATGTAGAAGGTTGATACAGGAATTATCCATTTCAACAGGGTTGTTGTTCCTTTGCAAAACTGTAGTTGAAGATGTCTACTATAACTTATTATCTCTCACACGAGAGCCCATATAATAAATTACAGAATAAAATTTGTCTGGGGAAAAGTAGAGACATTTTTCTGCAGCAATAAAAACTATACGAGCCAATGTATTTTCCTATTTACTTTTTGTTGCTAGGCAACAGACTATTGGATTGGCTAGTCCAGATACCTTATGACATCCACCTTTCTGGTTCCCTTAGTTGGTCTCCTTGGTTTTCAAATTTTAGAGGTCCTATATTTATACTGTTTAATTTTGTATACTACCTTAGATCTTTTTGAAGCTATATAAAATGAAAGAATCTTAAATAAATTTGGTCACTAAAAGCTTTTTGGTAACAGTTGGCCCACATGCTACTAAATATTGGCTAAATGATTATCAATGTTTGATTTGAGGGCTGTATGATATTTATAGTTGATAGTTACGATTGTGGTATAATTAGTCTCCATGTGATTATCTTGAAATGTGCCATTCTAAATTGCATTCATAACATATAAATGCACATATGCAAGTGCTAATAATGTAGCATCTCGATATGACTAAACTTCTAAAATAATCTATCACCCCCAACTTTAAAGAAGAAAACCATGAGCTGTTCTTTTCTGTGCAGAAAGCAATAAAGAATGGAATGAATCAAATTCAAAATTGTATGAAAGTATTCTCTCTTCTCTATCTCTGATCTGGAGAGAAATAACATATAGTGAAACCTACTTAAAACTCTTCAAAAGCTCTCTAATGCTTTAAGAATAAAGCCCAGCTGCAATGGTAAGGTGTTTATGGTACTTAAGTAAAAAAGACAAATTACAGAACAATATGATCTAAATTTTATCACACACAAAATTGAAATGGACTAAAAATGTGCACTAAAATTGGTTAATAGGGTTAAGAATTATTCTTTTTTTATCTATATGTTCTTATTTTGCTAAAATAAACATGTGACTTCTGTTATCATAAAAAAAAAACATATTCCAGAACTCAGAGACCCACTGGAGGCATGTTGGAGCTGGTAGAACACTATAAGATTATCTGGCCTCTCTCTCTTTAGATTGAGTACACTTGGGCTGTGAAAAGACATGTGATATCGACAAAGTATCATAGCCAGTCAATGACAGAACCTAGAACAGATCCAGAGCTTCACTCAGCCCAGGGCTCTGATGCCCCGGCTACCTTTCTGAGTAGAATGTGAATGTCCCTCTGGCAAGGGGATACAGCAAGGACTTAGCCTTAGGGACCAGGCTGGACTATAGGACTCAACTAGTCCTTCCAACTTTAAGAGTCTATGAAATATAATCTGGCAATACAGCCTTTTTTTTTTCAGACTGGAAGTCCCAGGATCACAGAAGAGAGAAACAAATAAAAAGTATTTTTAAGGCAAAATAAGTTTTAAAGACACAGAATCATTTTTAGAGTTCTGTGACTGACACAGCTCTGTAACGCAATATATTTTTGTTAACTTCAGACTGTATAGCACACATTTAAAAATAACATTTCTACCTAAATGAATAAAATATGAAAAATAAATAGAGATCTTTTTGCTGACCTCCCGACCCCTTGGTCCAGAGACTTTTAAAAGACTATATTGGGAGATGGATTTTTCTCCAGGGACTGGTAGTTGTTGGCCTGAGCTTCCAAATACCACCTCTTTCCGTCCAGTAAAATGGTCTTGCCCTTTAAAAGCTTTAAGCCTCTGAGCTGCAGCTATGTAAAGCCTCAGTCAGGTCACTTTTTTGTTGTTGTTGCTTTTAAGTGAGGGGATGTTGGTAAATCAAAGTAGAATGGTAACTTTTGGAACATTGGCTCTCAATTTCCAGTCACAAGACAAATAATGGTGGCCAAGAAACATCCTCCCTAATCTCCTAGATAAACATGGAGTTAGATATGGAGTACAGACGTTTTGTTTTGGAGAGATGAAGTAGCTTCAGGACCTTCTTCTTCCAGAAAATAGAAACAGTAATGATGGTGATGACTGCTGCTTTGACTTGTCAGTAGAAACTCCCAAGGATAGATAAGGCCAACAGTTCTTCAGAGTCCATCTTGGCCTTAGTCTATGTTAGGAAACAATTCTCCATAGAGCTCTTGTGTTTCTGCACATCTTGTGAACAGACACACTATGTAAGTGCCTTTGTTCTGGAATATCTTTTCAAGGATGTTTCTATGGCAAACAGCCTTGGAAGTCAAAGATAGTGTCTCACGCTAAAGGAAAGAACAGGTTTGCTCACAGCCTTGGAAGCTAGAGATGACTAGTTTCCAGTATAATAAAGATAATGTCTCTCTCTGGAGCAAAGGGCTGGTGTGCTTACTGCCGTTATAAAAGATTTGAGCTCTTTAAGCTCAGAGTCCATCTTTAATGCATCCTATTGAGTGTACAGATATCACCCATCATCTTATGGGTACTGGAGCTCAGAGTACCAGGCCAACTGTTGATACCCTGGCTACTGCTACTGCCAGCATCCATGAAACTATCTCAGGGTAATTTGCTGACTTTCAAGTCGGGTGAAAATCCCAGACTCTTCACAGTTCTTAACAATTTGTACTCCCTGACTGGATCCCCACAAAATCCACAAAAGGAATTAGGAAGAAAGTAAGGAACTTACAGCCTAAAAGATAAAGGATAGCTTGTGGCTCAAGACAATCGTTGTTTCATAACAACTGTGGCGTTTTTTACAATTATTAACTACTTTAGTTGCAACTAGGACCACAGGGTCACAAAACTTCATCAGTGTCTAATTTGGGGCCACAGTGATAAAAGAACAGATTTAGACTTAATGCAACATGGCTTCAAGGGCAGTCTTAGATAGAAGCTAACCTGCCTTATGAAGGACTTCCTTGTAAGAATCAAAAAGTCTAGTCACTGATCAGTTCTGTACCTGAGAAAGCCTTGGTTTAACTCTCTGCCTAAATACCAACAAGTCTATTTGACATTCTGTTCAATTTACATAATATCACTGTTTGAAAAATAAAATATTCAGAATAACTAATCCATTGCTGAGAGTCTTGGCTTTTCTTTTTTTCATTTTTATTTCCAGATCATCATAAACCATACAATATGCCAATGTATTATTTTAGTGCAATTATACAGAAGAAATATAATGTACTACTAGAAACTTTTATTCAGCAGTACTCATGTTCAAAAAAATAACTGAGAAAGATGTCACTTTCACTCCAAAAAAGCAAATAGTAATTCTTAAGTGCCTACAGAAAGCTGAATGAATTTTTAGAATTACAAGATTATTGCTTTACTATTTAAAAAATTCGGTAATTACATCTTAGCTGAGGGGTTACATTATTCAAAATATGCTATTGTAATAGCCAGTTTTTCTTCATCCTAACAAATAACCCCATTTTTCATTTATAAATTTTTTTTATGTTTACAACTAAAATGAGTCATAATTTATTTTTTTCTGAAATAATAGGTTATATTCAGAAAGCCTCATCTTTGTTTTTAAAAATGAAGAAATATGGGAAGAACATGCCCAACTTCACCTTCATGTGTAGCAAATAAGTCAAGTTTCCCGACTGTCTTTGCCTGAAAGGGTCCCAAAAGTACTTGTGGAAGCAGATGTTATGTGAGACTCATATTGAGTACTTGAGTCTTTTTGCTCCCTGATCACATTAACTTGACATTTGGAAATATTGTATTTGAAAGTTATTATCACATGTAAATTTCCTAAATATTTCTGATCAAGAGGAGAGCTGCAGGGTGTCAATGAAAACAATAGTTTAATTAATTTTACATATAGGAAAAGCTTTCATTTCCCTACCCCCTATACATATTCCTGGTTGTTAAGACAATTTTTTTTTCAACTGTGGATTCAGAAGATTGCTGTATCTGTCAAAGCCACAGTGACTATTCTTGCTCCTGGCCTAACTTAAATACAGGTTTTACTAAAGTTAAAGCAGTGCTAAAGTGCACAATCCTGTAGAGCACTCCCCCACATCCATCCACATTCTGCAAAGAAAGCAGTAGAAGGTTTCATACCAGGTCATCTTTAACTCCCTTAGTTGGAGGCTACAGAAGCAGCTCCAATGGGCTGATGGGGCAATCCCACAGACAGTAGCAAAAGAGTGGCTTTGTAGGACAAAGTTCCAGCAAGAGAAACAGTTAAGAAGAGTATACTGATGACTTGTTGCTCAGAATGGTTTTGTCTCAGAGTCAAGTTTCTTCAAAAGAAAGTTCCTCACCCCTATCCCATGTCCATACACAAACACACCACCATCAGCATCAGTACCATCTGCTTTTCATTTCTGGAGATTGTGCTGAAAGGGCCTTATTGGGAAAATGAACGAGAGAAGAAGCAGAATTTTCAGAACCTGGTATTCCAGTATTTTCATCTCCTAGCCCCCAAAGCATTTTTGGCTTTTCTTTGTGAGGAGAAGCTGTATTAGAGCAAATCTTGGGGGAGGACCCTGGAGTCAGACTTTATCAGGAGGTTCTGGGAATTCTGGGGCAATAGACTTATTTTAATTAAGTTGAAGAAATCAAGAGGGCACTTGGGTGAAGGCAAATGAGACATAAATACTTTTGGGGTGATTCTCAAGCTCGTAACTAATAGTAATCCTTTGTTCCCCAATTTTAAAAATATACATCATTTGACATATCTCAGAACACAAAGCTGTCATGTGTATCTACTGGTTAATGATTAGAAATGTATCTCCAAACATATACCTCCAAACACTAAAATAGAAGGAAAAAATGAACTAGGTTTTAGAGACTTAGATTCTAGTCCCAGCTCTGTCACAATCTTAATGGACGGCTTTCAGCAAGTCATTTACCTGCTTCAGTCCCTATTTGTCCATAAACAGTGATAATAGCTTTCATAGACACTGAGGTATTGAGAGTTTCAAATTAGGACATCAAAGTACTAACAGAAGTTATAGCGTCTCGTATCCAGTATATGTAGATTCATAGGCAACATTATGTGACCTATAGAGATTCCCCTAACTCAATGATTCTAGGAAAAATTATCTCCTCTAGGAAAGCATGTACCTCACAACCATTAAGATCAGTCTCAGGGGAAGGGGCCACAGAGATGTCTTGAGTCACATAGATTTCAATCTCAACCTGAATCCCTCTCTCATTCACTGTGTGATCTTGGGAACCTCAGTTTCCTCATCTCTAAAATGAGGTTAAAGATAGTAACACCTATCCCATTGAATTATTGTAAGAGCTAACTCAGATAATACAGAAAGAACACTTATCACAGTCCTAGGAATATTAAAAAACAATCAAAATAGGTTAACTATCATCATCATTATCACCACCACCACCACTCTCTTTCCCCCTTTGACAGGAATTTTGATCGAAGCTTCCTAGAACTAGTGCATTATATGGACAGTACTTAGGTCAAAGAAGAAAGCTGGAGTTCTAAGGAGTTGGAGCAAAAAGTGATTGCGAAGGGCGACATTGTAAAGTACCCAATAAAATAATTTTTTAAAAGGCAAAGCTTTGTTCTCATCTTCATGTTGCCTGTGATTGTGGGCTTCTTTTGGCAGAATTGGACATTGAGACCTCAGAGAATAATTAATGATGATTCTCAGACAAATCTTCTGGTGTATAAATAAGTGCTCAAAACAACCTGTAACTATTAGATAGATAGATAGATAGATAGATAGATAGATAGATAGATAGATAG
The DNA here is from genome assembly GCF_000325575.1 of Pteropus alecto. NCBI lineage: Eukaryota > Metazoa > Chordata > Mammalia > Chiroptera > Pteropodidae > Pteropus > Pteropus alecto. The sequence goes on along the minus strand of NW_006442490.1, from coordinate 948,819 downwards.
ATAGATAGATACATACATACATACATACATACATACATACATACATACATACATGCATAGATGATAGATTAGATAGACACACATATTTATTTACTTTTGCTCGTTTTACTCAATAATATATTATCTATACTTTAAAAATTTTTACTAAAGATTTCTTTTATTTTTGCCAGGTTCACATCTCACTATACTTATAAGCATAAAGATGCCTACAAACAGATATTCCATGATGCACACATTCATTTAACAAACATTCCAATGTCTGAAATCAGATTAGGCATGGGGTTAAAAAGATAAGAAGCTCGCTCTACTCTCAGTGAGCTCAATGTCCAGTGATGAGGCAGGCCATTCATCCAAAAAGGGGATACAGTAAGGGGAAGCTTAGAGAGGAAGGTGGTCAGTTGTTTTGAACATGTTCAGTTTGCAATGCCTTTAGAGACAGGTGCTTAAAATGACAGAAGCTTAGGCTGAAGATATGAACTTGAGTCCTGAGCAGTAGACATCCATAAGGTCACACAGGTAAAGATTGTACAGTGAAAACATAAACTCAAAGATAAGTCTCTCCTTGATGAAACATGTTGAAAGGGTAGACTGGAATTCTATGGATGGTGTAGTCAAGATGGAGGAGTAGGCAAATGCTCAGCCTGCTTCCTCCCATATCCACATAAAATTACAAGTAAATCATAGAACAATAAACGTGGAGAACCATCTGAAGATGAGCAGAACAGAAGTCTTATAACTAAGAATAGAATATAAAGAAGAAGCCACATGGAGACTGGTAGGAGGAGTGAAGACACAAAAGGGGCTGGCTACACACCCACATGCGGCAGCTGAAACTCAAAAGGGATATCTTGGCTGTGTGGGTCCCTCTGGAGGAGCGAGAGGTCTCAGCAAGGAGAACCGGTGTCAGGAAGAGTATCCCCCAAGAACATCTGGCTTCCATCCCTCTGGGTAAGATAAAAGGCTGCTGAAAACCCAGGCATCCTCTTAAAGCACCCACACACAGATTATCTTTCTTCCATGCACCCTGGGCTCCAACGGACACAGGGTGGCTCTGGAGGTACCAGAGACAGAAAAACTGAGTTGTGTGGCTTCAGAACAAGGGCCAAAGGGACAACTGCCATTGTCTCTGTGTTGAGCCTGCCTCCCTTGCAGCCTATGGGTATTTGCCATCTTATCTGTGTTGAGCCCTCACCTCATGCTGCCAAATCTGAATCAGCATTGGCTTGGTAAAATCTGCTCGCTCCACCCTGGTGATTCCCTGAGACCCTTCCTCAACCAACTTGCATATCGCCCGAGGCTCTTTCAGAGGCTGAGACTTATGGGCAGCAGTCAGGAAGGGGAAGGCGTAGGGATGCCCTGGGCCATTTGCTGAGCTTCACCAAGCCTGGCACTGCTGGCAACCACACATGTATACATCTGGTCTCTCTCACACATCTGCAGGTTCAGCAAAGGCACCAACCAAGTGCAGATCATGTTGTACCACCTACCAGGCAGCCTGAGGCTAATCACAGGCAGTGACTAACGTTGGGCTGCATAGGAGCACCTCCTAATAGGCCTTAGAAACAACACACCCAGAGGCCAGCTTCAGACTACAACAGAGCACCACCTGGTTAGCCCTACAAGTGACACACCTGAAGGGTGGTTTTGGCAGGAACCAGAGCCAGCTGGGGCAAATTGAGAACTGTGGAGTGAGCCCTCACACAGCAGCTCATATGCTATGGGTGTAGCCAATCTGCAGACAGACAGCCTAAGAGTCAATCCCACCCACAGACATGCCAACAGCAATAAAGGCTCAACAACAGCAGGAGGGCACAAACAAAGCATACGAGGGACAATCCTACAGCATCGGGCTCAGGTGATCAGGGAGACTGTGTGATTAGGACTGATAGGACACTTATGATGTAAGCCCACCCTGCCAAATCTGGGAAACGTAGCAGATCTACCTAATACATGAAAATAAACACAGAGAGGCAGCCAAAATGAAGAAACAAACATGTCTCAAATGAAAGAACAGGAGAAAACTGCAGAAAAAGAAAAAAAAATGAAGGCAAACAACCTACCAGATACAGAGTTCAAAACACTGTTATAGGGATGCTCAAGGAACTTATTAAGAACTATAACAAAACATAAAAGTAAGCATAAAAAAGGAAATGGAAACCATAAAAAAGTCAGGTAGAAATGTAGAATAACTGATAGGAAGAATATACTAGAAGAAATCAACACCAGATTAGATGAAGCAGAGGACTGAATCAGTGATCTAAACAACAAAGCAGAAAAAAAACATACAATCAGAACAGCAACAAGAAAAAAGAATTTAAAAACAAGCAACTTTAAGGGACCTCTGATACAACATCAAGCATAACATTTGCATCATAGGGCTACTAGAATGAGAAGAGAGAGAGCAAAAGATTGAGAACCTATCTGAAGAAATAATGACTGAAAACTTCCTTAACTTAGAAAAGAAAATGAAAATACAAGTCTATGAAGTGCTGAAAGTTCCAAACAAGATTAACCCTAGTATTCCAGTCAAGATGCTGGAATAGGTAAACGCTGTGCTTGCCTACTCTCACAACCACATCAAAATTACAACTAAACTACAGAATACTAATGATTGAGAGTCACCTGAAGTCTAGCTGAACGGAATTCCTGGGGACACACAGAAGAGTCCACCTGGAGACTGGTAAGAGGGGCAAAGATGCAAAATGTGCTGGTCTCACACCCACATACAGTAGTTGAGGATAGGAAGAAATATCTTAACTGTGGAGGTCTCCCCGGAGGAGCGAGGGTTCCTGGCCCCACACCAGGCTCCTCAGCCCAGGGTTCCAGTGCCAGCAAAAGAACCATGGCTCTGAAAACCAGAGAAGATTGTGTCTGAGTGAGACGGAGGTTGAGGGAGTCACAGACATTTCTTTTAAGGGGCCCACATGGAGACTTACTCGCTGATAGACTCCCTCAATCTGAGCTCCAGCACTGTGGCAGCTGCTTAAAAAGGTGCCAGGAACACATGAAGAGGACCTGAGTTGTCTGGCTTCAGGGGGAAGGCTAGAAAAGCACCTTTCTCCCCAGACAGAAGTGTTGTCAGAGGGCATTGTTCCTTTGTTGTGCCCTCCATCACCCAGCTTGCAGATACAGGTGGCTGCCATATCTTGAGACTCCATAGCTAATAATGGTCACTCCACCTTGATGATTCCCAAAGACTCCGCCCCTATCAAAGTGCAGTCCCACCCAAAATGCTTCCACTGGCTTTTCCATACAAATGGCCTGCCTTGGCTCATGCTACAGACTTTCCGAAAATCTCTCAAAGGTTCACAAAACCTAAAGAAGCAGCATCTAGCCTTGGCATGCCATGTACATCTTGCTGAGCAGCCCCAAGGCTAAGAAGAGCAGCAAACAACCTCAGTTTACAGCTTGTCCATTTGAGGAACTTCCAAGCCAAGCATAAGTGGCAGGCATCTGTAGATTTCTTGGTGGCTTATACCACGTGACCCCAAACAGGGCACAGGCTGCAGTTGAACTTGCCTGAGGCCCCTCCCATTATGGCCTGGGCTGCACACCTGGTGGCCAGCTTCTGTCTGAGCTGTTCACCACCCAAGATCACATCTGAGGGCAACACACTCAAAAGGCAGACAGGGCAGGCACCAGAGCCCTGCTAAAGTGAATCCTGCTCTGCAGGGTCAGCCCCTTCATAAGAGATCCCCCAATGGACGTGGCCAGTCATCACAACAAATCAACCCCAGGGTCAATCCCTCCCATTGATAGGCAAACAGCAACCAAGGCTGAACTACAATAGAAAGGCACACATAACCAATACAAGGGACATACATGGAGCACCTGGCTCAGATGACCAGGAAAACCTGTGCCACTGGGACCCACAGCACACCTACTACATAAGACCACTCTCCTAAGACTGGGAAACATAGTGGCTTGACCTAATATATAAAAACAAACACAGGGAGGCAGACAAAATGGGAAGACAAAGAAACATGTCCCAAATGAAAGAACAAAACAAAGCTTTAGAGAAAGAACTAAACAAAATAGACACAAGCAATCTACCAGATGCAGAATTTAAAACACTAATTATAAGGATGCTCATTGAAGTTAAGGGAAGAGTAGAGAACTCAGTAAGAACTTTAACAAAAAGATAGGAAACATGAAAGTGGAGATATAAAACATAAAAAAGAACCAGTTAGGAATGAAGAATACAATAACTGAAATGACAAATACCTTAGGAGGAAGTAACAGTAGATTAAATGAAGCAGAATTTGAATCAGCTATTTAGAAGACAAGGTAGCAGAAAACATCCAATCAGAACAGTAACAAGAAAAAAAGAATCCAGAAACATGAGGACAGTTTAAGGGGCCTCTGGGACAACATCAAGCATAACAACATTCTCACCATGGGGTACCAAAATGGAAAGAGAGCGAAAATTTGAAAACCTATTGCAGGAAATAATGATGGAAAACTTCCCTAATCTGGTGAAGGAATTAGACACACACGCCCTGGAAGTGCAGAGTCGCAAACAAGAGGAATCCAAAGAGGCTCAAAGCAAGACGCATCATAATTTCAATGCTAGTTAAAAGACAAAGAGAGAATCTTAAAAATATCAAGAGAAAAGCAGTCAATTACTGAAAGAGAGTTCCCATATAACTGTCAGCTGATTTCTCAATGGAAACTATGTAGGCCAGAAGGAATTTGCAGGAAATATTCAAAGTAATGAAAAGCAAGGATCTACAACCAAGATTACTCTACCCTGCAAAGCTGTCATTTAGAATCGAACTACAGATAAAGAGCTTTCCAGGCAAGAAAAAGACAAAGGAGTTCATTACCAAACCAGTATTATAGGAAATGTTAGAGGGACTTCTTTAAGAAGAAGAAAGATAAAAAAGATAAAAATAGAATAATGAAATTACAATAACTACATTTCTAGCAAATATTACTTTAAATGTAAATGGATTAAATATAAATGGATCCAATCAAAAGACAGGGTGACTGAATGTATAAAGAAATGAGACCCTAACATATGCTGCCTACAAGAGACTCACATGAGATCAAAAGACTCACACAGACTGAAAGTAAAGGGAAGAAAAAAGATGTTTCATGAAAATAGAAACAAACAAAAAAGCTAGGGCAGCAATACTTATACCAAACAAAATAGACTTTAAAACAAAGACCATAAAAAGAGACAAGGAATGACCCAGTTATCCCACTTCTGGGTGTATATCTGAAGAAAGCCAAAAGACTACTTTGAAGGGACATGTTACTCCATATGTTCATTAAGCATTATTTACAGTAGCCAAGATATGGGGGCATTCTGTGTGTCCATCTATGGATGAATGGATGAAGAAGAGGTGGTACATATATAAAATGGAATGTTACTCAGCCTAAAAAAAAGAACACAATCTTGCCATCTGTAACAACATGGATGGACACAGAGAGTATTGTGCCAAGTGGAGTAAGTCAGGCAGAGAAAGACAAATGTCATATGTAGAATCTAGAGAACAGAATAAACGAACAACCAACAGAAACAACCTCACAGAGAGAAAGAGAGAATTTTGATGGTTGTCAGATTGTAGGGGATTAAAAGGTAAAAATTGGTAGTTACAAAATAGTCACAGGGATGTAGAGTAAAGCATGGGGAATATGTCAGTAATATTGTAATAACTATGTATGGTTTCAAATGGGTACTGGATTTATTGGGGAGATCACGTCATAAGTTAGTAGATATTTAATCACTGTGTTGTACACCTGAAACTAGTATAATATTGTATGTCAACTATAAATGAAAAAATATTTTTAAAAAATATGAACCCAAAGAAGCCCACACCAAGACACATCATAATTAAAAATCCAAAAGTTAAATTCAAAGAGAGAATCATAAAAGCGGCAAGAGAAAAGCAGATATTTACCTACATGGGAGCTCCCATAAGACTGTCAATTGATTTCTCAGCAGAATCTTTGCAAGCCTAAGGAATTAGTACAAAATATTCAAAGTAATAAAAAGCAAAGACCTACAACCCAAACTACTCTCCTCAACAAGGCTAATACTTAAAATTGAAGGAGAGATAAAGAGCTTCCCAGACAAAAAACAAAAACAAAAACAAAAAACAAAAAAAGATAAAGAACTTCATCACCAACAACCAGTATTACAAGAAATGTTAGAAGGACTTCTATATAAAAAACAAGAGGAGAAAAGTTCAAAAATATGAATAATAAAAATGCAATAACTATATACCTATCGCAAATCACTTTAAATTAAAATAGATTGAATGCTCCAATCAAAAGACATAAGGTAGCTGAATGGATAAGAAAACAAGACCTACATATATGCTGTTTGCAGGAGACCCTCTTCAGTTCCAAAGACATACTAAATTAAAGAGATAGAAAACAATTTTTCATGTAAATGGAAACAACAAAAAAGCAGGACTATCGGACAAAATAGACTTTACGACAAAAGCTATAATAAAGGACAAAGAAGGACATTTTATAATGATAAAGGAATCAATCTAATAAGAAGATATAATTCTTGTTAATATTTATGCACTCAATAAAAGAGTACCTAAACATATAAGCAAATATTGACAAACATAAAGGAAAAAGTCAACAGTAATACAGGCATAGTACAGGGCTTTAACACTTCATTGACAGGAATGACAGATCTTCCAAATAAAAAATCCATAAGTAAACAGTGACCTTAAATGACACACTTGATGAGATGGATTTAATTAATATTTTCAGAGTACTTCACCACAAAGCAGCAGACTATATATATTCTTTACAAGTATACATGGAACATTTTCCAAGACACATCAATGCTCAACAAATTTATGAAGATTAAAATCATATTAAGTGACTTCTCCAACCACAATGGTATGAATCTAGACGACAAAAACTGAAAACACACAAACACATGGAGTCTAAAATAATATCTTACTAAATAATGAATGGGATAACAATGAGAAACACCAAATTATCTCAACCCAAAAAGGCCTTCTCCAAGACACATTATATTAAAATGATCAAATATCAACAATGAAGAAAGAATTCTCAGGACAGCCAGAGAAAAGAAGACAGTAACCTATAAAAGAAAACCCAGTAGATTATCGTTGGACTTTTCAGCACAAACCTTACAAGCCAGAAAGGGGTGGAATAAAATATTCAAACTATTAAATTAAAGGAACTACCAGACAAGAATAATGTATCCAGCTAAGCTCTCCTTTAGATATGAAGGAGAAATAAAGACATTTCCAGACATATAAAAATCAAGGGAATTTTCCAGTACTAGGTCTGAATTATAGAAAATACTGAAAGGAAGGAGTCAGCTCACCTAAAAAAAAAAGTGACAAAAAAATACATAACTATGAGTAAGGCGACTAGCAGGCAGAAAGAAGTAGAGTAGTGCAATGCTTAAGAACAGGGCATTATAAGCTTAAACAATATGAGATTTGCTATTACAAAATAGTAATGAACAATCAGCATACATAGGGATGAACTGAGAAAACAATGACAGAAAAGGGGAGGATTCAAAGATCCAAATTCACAAAAGGGAATGGAGATAAGCCACACGCAGAAGAAAATGGACTACTATATAATATATACATAGAACTATACTCTACATATAAGTAATGCTAACCACACGCCAAAGACTCAAAACTGAATGATATAACATAAAATATAGAGGGAAAGAAGGAAAATCCACAAAACCAAATCAAAAACAAAAACAAAAACCCAGAAACACAGGGATATGGAAGCAAGGGAAATACTGAGCTATCAGAAAGCAAAACAAAAATGGTTATAGGAAAACCTCATGTTAAAATAATCACCCTAAATGTAAATGGACTAAACTTGCTATTAAAAAGGCATATGAGTTGCGGATTGGATCAAAAATCAAAACCTAACCATTAGCTGCCTCCAGGAAACACGTCTCAGTTCCAAATACAAATACAGACTCAAAGTGAAAGGGTAGAAAATGATATTTAAAGCAAATGGCATTCAGAGAAAAGTGGGAGTAGCAGTACTAATATTGGATGAAATGCACGTCAAGATTAAAAAGGTAAAGAAAGATAATGAGGGACACTTCATAATGATAAAGGGAATCATACACCAAGAAAACATAACACTTATTAATAACTATGTTCCCAATCAGGGAGCCTCAAAATATATGAAGCAATTACTAACAAAACTAAGTAGAGAAACAGACCAAAACACTATCATACTAGGTGACCTAAATATCCCACTGTTGGATATGGACAGATCATCCAAACAGAAAATCAATAAGAAAATAACATCCTTAAATGATACATTAGACCAACTGGACGAAATTGACATTTACAGAGCCTTTCATCCCAAAACAGCTGCTTATACATTATTCTCTAGTGAACATGGAACATTTTCAAGGATTGATCACATACAGGGACACAGAGATAGCCTCAACAAATATTAAGAGGGTTGAAATCATACCAACCTTACTCTCTGATCATAACACTTTGAAGCTGGAGAGCAACTGTAAAAAGCGAGAAGAACTACAAATACATGGAGATTAAACACCATGCTACTGAAGAATGCTGGGTCAGAAAAGAAATAAAAAGAGAGATCAGGAAATATATAGAAATGAATGATAATGATAGTACAACATATCAAAACTTTTGTGACACAGCAAAAGCAGTCATAAGAGGAAAGTTCATATCATTACAGGGCTATCTCCAAAAACAAGAATGAACCTATATAAACAAGCTACAATAGATGATTGGTAAAGAAGATGTGGTACATATATACAATGGAATAGTACTGAGCTATAAGGAAAGATGAAATACTGCCATTTGTGATGACATGGATGGATCTTGGAATAATCATGCTAAGCAAAATAAGTCAGACAGAAAAAGTTGAAAACCACATGATCACTCATATGTGAGATGTAAAACTGAAAACAACAAACAAACATGACAAACAAACAGAGACTCATGGACATGGACAGTGGATTATTGGTTACCAGAGGGAAGTAGGGGAAAGGGAGGTAGATAAGAGTAAAAGGAATCAAATATTTGGTGATAGAAGGAAATCTAACTGTGTGGTGTACACACAAAGCAATATATATTAGACATACTGTAGGATTGTATACTTGAAACTTACTGGATTTTGTTGATCAATTTCACCCCCCAATATTTTTTAATTAAAAAATAAAAATATATATCTTCTTAGGTCCCAATCTAAGAACAGAGTCCTTGGCCTACGACCTAGGACCTTGGGCTCCCTCAGAATTCTCTCCTTAGTTGATGCCACACTCTGCAGAGTTCAGGAAACTGTGGTTATAAGTGACCCTAGGATAACTCTTATCAATATTTGTAAATGTTCACCAAAATAAGACAGTGAAACAGCACAAAATGTAAAGGAATATCATTGTTATTTGGTAAATGAGCACTAAAGGATGCTATACAGTTAACTCTCATTTACCATTTCCTGATGACCGCAAATTTTCCTGGATCTTTCACCTTCATAATTTTAGTGAAATCCTTGTAAATGCATTTTTCTATTTTATGAACAAAATATTATGACATTTATACATTATACATTTTTTTCCTTTATCCAATCTTCCATTCAATTGTTTTGATTTTGAGTCCCTAGATAACACTCCCTAATTCACAACTGGGAGTATAGAAAGTGGAGTATCTATAATCTTGATCCAAAATTCTTGAGATGTTTGGGGAAATACATAGGTGCAAGTCTGCATTGGCTTCAAATTTTGATTAAGGGAATTCAGACTCAGAGAGGGATTATTGTATGTACCATAGCTAGAGAAAAACAAAATGATGCCTAGCAAGGATTTTTGCTTCACATACAAATAGCTATTTGAAATTAGTATACCAGAAGCTACTTCTAAAGTATTAGAAGAGTTTACTCTCTTAAGCAGTTTAAAAGCTCCCTCAGGCAATCTTGTTTACAAATTAACAGAATTCTGAATTAATGAGGTCCAATGGCTTTCTTTTTAAATAACTTCAAATATAAACTAACTCTAACACATATGGAAATAATTCTCCCACATCAATGATGTACCGGACCTCAAAAATATAACTTTACTTTTGGGAACTACTGAAGAATTCTTGCTAGAGATTGACTTTTTAATAGCACTGTTCTGAAGTGAATGACGAATACTCTAATATTTACCACCTTTATACACAACATGGCTTACAGAAATACATATTTGTTTTCTCCACTTCTCTTTCCATATCTCTCTCCAAAGACCTGAAGGGATGGTTTGGTTTTGCAGTCATCATAAATTTATTATAGTGAACTTGTGACCCAGTCTGAATGAGAACCAGAACAATATCCAACATAAAAAGGCAAAATTCACTCACTTGTGCAAAACTGCCTTCTTTCAGAAATCCTGAAAAACAGCCCCTTTCATTTTCTTTACATTGTTCTCCTGTCTAAGTGCCACCCAGGATGTTATATTTTTATAGTTTAACTAGCCCTAATAAATACATACTATATTGTGTTTTGTGCCCATGAGTTACAAATAAATAATTCTAAGATTTGATATCATAAAACTCAATGTTATTTTACCAAACAAAACATCACCTAAACAAGCTTGGCTCATAGAACTCATTTTGAAGCTTCCAGTACCCAAATTTCTCCTTATGAGAACTAGCAATTAACAGAATTTGCTTTTGAGGCTGATACCTTGCATGTTCTTTATTTTGAAATCTCTGGTATGTGACCCGCCTCCATTCACATAGCTAAGAAAAAGCTAAGAGTACCTAATTTAACTGGATTTATAGAGTCAAATTGTGTGTGTGTGTGTGTGTGTGTGTGTATGTATACACTGAGTAGATGCATATTAGACAAGACAAAGATAATAGACATCCAGCAAGGCAAAATTCATAAACTGTTACAAGATAAAATAATATAATTATGCATGATGCCACATATAGGGCATTTCTCCACAGTTCGCCATCTGTAGTAAGGAGTATTTTTATTTCTCTCACTAAAGGGGTTATTTTATCCTGTCTTACTTCAGAGTGGGCATAGATACCTTAAAAAAAAAACTCTTAAAATGCTGACTCCTGCTTGAAGATTTATTTCCCTACCATGATTTTCATTATCCAGGAAGGGTATCTAATATGAATTGTGTATTTCATATGCTTTCCATTTCAGGTACCATTGATTGCACATGTACTCACTAAATGCAGAAATCCAACTGCCTATAAAATGGTTTTATAAATGGAACAAGTTGGTTTAAATTGAAGCAATTTTGGGAGACTTTTCCATTGCCTATTTTCCATGACAGTTCTCCAGCTCAGGGCTTTCAGATCTAAAAGAAAGTTCTTCTACAACAACAGTTAGTGTAGGCACTTATCCACAAACAGGAAATTTTTCATAAGTCATGCTCGAAAATAAAGGTGAACTCTTTTCTAAACTAGAATAAGTTAATCTTCAGGGATTCGCCCATTTACAGAGGAAAGCAGAATGCCAAGTGCCTGACTTGTTAGACAGGAGTCAGAATCCGGATTAATTTTTGAGCTTATTTCTCTGGTGTCTGCTTCTACAAAATTACAAAAGAAATTGACCATAAGAAAGGAAGTTTGTATTAAAAAATACCAGTCAAAGGAGACAAAACAAACTGCTATTTGCAGAGGTGTGTGTCTGATTGTTTTTTTTCTGAAAATGGAAGCATAGATTAACAAACAGTAAAATAATGTTGCCAGTTCAACAAAAGACAGAGGGATGTCATTTTTAAATATATGAAATTATAGAAAAAGGGAAATACTTTCTATATTTCTTATACAAAGTCAGTCAGTATTAATAAAAACAAAGGTGAAAAGAGATGCTACCAATAATTATTACAGAAATATTCATGACAACTAAGAATTCACTATCAGTTCAAACTTAAAACTAAACCAGAGTCTACTGACACTTCATGGCCATAGATTCTATGTTTGTTTTTGGAGGTGAAGAAACACGGGGTGGGAATGAGAGAAGAGGTTGGAGCTAGGAAGAGGAGGTCAAGGAACAAATAGAAGGAAGAATTTGTTACCTTTTTAAAAATCCATCATAGCCCTGCTTCCTAAAAATTTCTATGGTATTCCTCCCATAGAGCTCACAGATGGAGAAGGGTAATAGACTGAAAGATGAACTAGGAATATACAATCTTCACATAAACCAATTGAAGTTGTCATACCAAACGAAAAGCAGCATTAAGGCATACATGCTGATAGACTGCAAGAATACCAATGCTGATCACATTCCCAGAGAAACTGAAATCAATTGGAAATAGACAAAAAATTCAACATTTCCAGTGACACTAATAATTTTTTTTCATGAAAGTCATTAAAATTGTAAAGTTCATAGGCATACCCTTCCTTTATAGTATATAGTCACTATAAGGGCCATGCAGTCCCAAAACCAATAAGGTATACATCAGTGTTGTGGGGGAAGGAGGGCTGATATGTTTCAGCACTTAGGATAATGACCAACACACTCTCTAAATATCTATGGGATGGAGGGAAAGTGGGGAAATGTATGGAATATAGAGGTTTTGAGAAAAAGGTTATCAAAAGGTTGGGGAGTAAGGTTTATAAGTAAAGGTATCAAAAGTGGAATTATTTAAGCTTAGATGAAATAGGGGGAAAAATTAATGTCTTCCAGGATATTATATACATGGCTGATCTCCATCTCTGAGAAAGTTTAAGACGAAATACCATTTAAATGACTTAGGTTAAATATAAAAAAATACTTCTTGCCAAATACTTGAACAGAAACCAAAGATATTTTAAAATAAAATGTATTCACACCTAACCAAGATAAACTACACTGGACAACAGACTAAATGAGTTCACTGAAGTTCCATATGGCGATAATAACTTTCTGATCAATTCTAGTAAGAACTCTAAAATTCAAATACAAATTTTATAGAGACTATAGAGGTACATGTTTTTTTTTCTAATCACTGTATTTAACATCCTATCCTGATCTGTCAACATATTTCAATAATATACCCATAATTCACCATAACCATCTAGTAGGAAGTAATACCATAATTCAGCTCGAGGCAATCATTTCTATTTCATCAACCTCTTTTTCTATCAAATCTTTTCCATCTTGCAAAAAAGTAACAGAAAATTTCATTTCCTGTGCCCAGGCTGCCTGATCCTTGCTGGAGACAGGGCCCACTTAACTGTCACCCGATCCTTTGGTCCGGTCTTTACCTGATCTCCTCTATCCCCACTCACTCAACTGTAATCTCATCCACTCCTAGAACTCTGTATTTACCTCTCTTACTACATTCAACATATTCCACCTTGGATTATTATTGGGCTGTGTCTTCCCTTTCCCACAAGACCAGAAGTCCCTTGAGGGCAGAGATCATGGCTGACTCATTTCAGGATTCCTATGACTCTGAGAAAACTGCCTGGGTAGTGTATTTAATGGGTCGAACTACAGCCATCTTCTGAGTTTAAAGACTGTTACCTAATCAAAAGTTCACTGACTAGAATTTATCTGATTCTCAATCTCTTTCAAGTCTAGGTTTTTGGGCAAAATATTATAATGGATGAAATCAATAACCTTCACTTTAAGCCTTGAGTTTAGAACTTTAAACTTTAAGATACTAAAATTCTGTTCACTGGATATGCTTATCTTTATGATCTGTTTTTTTTTAATAAAGCTAGTTGAGTTTTTTCTTACAGTTTAAGATTTTTAAAAAGTTCCAATTTTACTGTTCAAATCCAGCACATTCACAGGATTCTCATTAGCTTCTCCATAGTAACCTTTAAAATGGTATGAAGAGTGAAAATTCAGAACTTTGTACAATTATGAGAACCTCCAAAGCTTGGGAAGCACTATAAAGAATGAGAAGAGATCATTACTGTCCAATTTCTAAGGAGGAAAGAGATCAACAGCTAATATTACCCTGCCAAACAGGGAAGTGTTACATACTCAGTAATCCTTACCAATAGCTGCCAATCTCAGACAAAAACTTTCAACATTAGTAAAATGAAATACTAGCCAATCCTGTAGCCTCTGAATCATGCAAGCTCCATTTAATAACTAGTACAATGGTCATACAATTTCAAGTATATGTAAGACATGTATTTGGTGAGTTCATCCTTCCTCACCAATGACAACTCCTTAGTTTAGGGACCCAAGAATGTACTTTGGGTGAGAATAATCTTCACCTAGTCCAGCTTCTTTCCTTAGGCAGAATCTTTGATTAACTGTGAAACAGTGGTAATATTCAGGATTAAACACGACCTTTCATTTGTCTAAATCAGCTATTCCAAAAATCACCCCTCGAAGATTCTACTACTCATTTATATTCAGCTGAATACCTGTTCGAAATGGATACTTCTTAAATGTGATTCCTCATTTGTCCAAGGCCTTTATAAATGTCCTTACTAAATAAAATCCCATAATGCACACTGTTCCAATTACAGTATTAAAGAGTTTTTCTTCACTTGTACTTCAAAATCAGTGGATTACTTAGCTCTTTAGATAGTGCACTACTACCCCACTCTCCTGGTAAACCACTTAATATTTTCATGTATCTACTTCCTTTCTCTACTTAACAGTACACTAGTTATTGTGCAGATTGTATGGGTTTTGTACAATCAATCTTGTTCTCTCAATAGAAAATTCCCTTAAATCTTACTACTCTCTCTGAATTGGGCCTTATCTCTTCCAATTATTTCACACTATTACCCTAAAATCTTTCTCCTCCACTGATTCATTCCCAATGACATTAATATAAGTTCTACTTTCTCGTCCTGTTGTTTTCTTCCTTCCATACATACATAGTGATGAAATCAGCTATACATTTTCCTTTTCTGCTTACATTCCTGCAGATTGGTACAATTCTCCATTGTTTCTACAGTAATCTCACTCAGAATATTTTTCAGCAAATTTAAATGTCATGTATCTCCTTAAGATATCTAAATTGCTCATATCAGTTGGGCTTAAATGCTTGGCTAGAAGAGAATTCAAGCATTAAGGATAACCTCTTGACCATAAGAGAGACTGAGACTTAAACACCAGAACAGACTACTAGAAAAAAATACAAAATGTCTATCTTTAGAAATCTTACTTCAAATAGGATAAAAAAATTGTCACTCATATATGATTTAGGTGTTGAGCTATCTAAGCAGCTGGATGAACTAAAATGGCTTATTTATGTCCCTACCAGGTTTAGAATCCCACAATATAGTTATCTAACTATATTTCTCAAATCTGGTTAGGAAAGCTTTAGATTCTTGTAGAATAATGATAAAATTAATTAAGGTAAAATCAAGTCAAGATATTATACCAAATGACCCAATATTTTATTCAGTTTGAGTTCCTCTTGGGAGCAGATGTAATTTGTAATTTAATAAAGCCCTTGAGGGGTGGAAGGATGAGACAGACCCACCTTCCTGCCTTCTCTTAAAGCTGGTGCCAGGTTGCCTCCAGAAAGGAAGACGGGAATAATTAGAAAATTTACTGAGTCTGGAGCATTGTTTAGCCAACTAGTTGCAATCAACTGCTATGGATATTAACTTTATTTTTGAGAACACATAGCTAAAATGGAATTCTTTGATGATCCAGGAAAGATTTCCTCCTTGTTTGGGGAACGAAATTTATCCTGAACTTTTAAAACTCCTGACAAGTAATTAATCTCTTCTAATTGACTGTCAATTGGTTGTAAGAGACTAAGAAATGGGAATTTTGCCAGTTAAGAGATAAGCAGCATGCTGGGATGGGGATAATGGAACTGGTGGGAAGTTAGGTAGGACTAGGAAAGAGGCAAGAGTGTGGGAGATGGGCTCAAAGTGGCCAGATTTCCAATAGTGGCACACAGACTGATACTTTTTGTCTCTTCAACTATGGAGGCATGATAATGTATGTATAACTTTGCTGCTTTGAAATACTGCTGTTGCTTTTCATTAATGCCACTCTAATCTATAATTTTTCCTTTACCCTACCTTATAGATACTTCATAGGTAATGTTACATAAATAAGCAAATCCAAAGGGCTAAGAACGATCAGGAAAACTTAGGGGAAAGTCTCAAAGGAAGATATGGCATATCATTAATATGGGATAAATGCAACATGTCATTTTTAAATTCTAAAAAAAGGCATTCTTGTGTTTTATTCCTTTTAATGGTTATACAGAGAGATTATACAGAGAGAAGCAACATGTAGTATTAGGGAAAAAAAGGAAAATAGAGGTTTTGAAATCAAAGAGACAAGAATTTGGATTCCAGCTCTACCACTTCACAACTATGTGACCCTAAGCAAGTCAGTTAACAATTCTCATTTCTCTCATTTGTAAAATGGTTGTGATAATACACTAAGAACTACTGCGATTAATGTGTACATACAAAAACATATAACACAGCAGCCTATGGTTAACAACAAAAGTTCATTTCCTTTAGGATCGCCTACTATCCACTATCTTCCTCCTCCAGCCTTCTCAGTTTTCCCTATTCTCCTCTGTTTCCTTCATATTCTCTTTTTCCAAGCAGTTGTCATTTCTCTACAATAGTTATTTTTCTCTTTTCCAAGTGCAGTATTCCTTATGACAAAACCCTATCAATAAGCAGAAATTATTGTGAATGATGAGATACCTAGCAAATTTATAGGACTAGAAAGATTTTCAGATGCTTACGGCTTGAACATCAAAACATAACAACCAACACAGCTTTGGTATCGATGTGATATTCTACATCAAAAAACATTGAGCAAATGGATACATTGAGCATTATGCTAAAGATTGGGGTTATAGATATGATGACTTAGTCCTTGTCCTCAAAGAGCTGAGTCTCCTGGGGAGGCAAATATGGGAACAAATGACTATAGTTGAGTGTAACAAGTGCAAGAAGAAAGATATGTGGAAACCCTTGTGCACTGTTGGTGGGAATGTAAACTGGGGCAGCCACTATGGAAAACACTATGGAGGTTCCTCAAAAAAATTAAATTGAATAACAGTGGACAGCCTTGTCTTGTTCCTGATCTTAGAGGGAAGGTTTTTAATTTTTCTCCATTAAGTATAATGTTGGCTGAGGGTTTGTCATAAATGGCTTTTGTTATGTTAAGGTACTTTCCTTCTGTACCAATTTTGTTAAGTGTTTTGATCATAAATGGATGCTGTATATTGTCGAAGGCTTTTTCTGCATCTGTTGATATGATCATATGATTCCTATTTTTTTAATTTGTGTATGTGGTGTATCACATTACTTGATTTGCATATGTTGAACCATCCCTGTGCCTCTGGGATGAAACCCACTTGCTTGGCACACACACTTTAGTATGCCTTCTTGAGAAAAGGGTAATATTCAACATTCTGCATCTGAGATGCTCGATGTAACGTTGTCTGCGGTTTCCCTACAGAATCTAACAATATGATTCAGGTCAGCTACTCTGTGATTCAAGGCTCAAGAATAAGAAAGGTTAAATATGTGGTGACATAAAGGGGAACATACAGTGCAATATATATATATATGCCTTACTGTTAAATTGTACACTTGAAACTTACTAGATTTTGTTAACCAATGTCACCAAAAAAATTAATTAGAAATAAATTTTTAACAAATTTAAAATAAAACTACCACGCAATCTTGCAATCCTATTTCTGAATATACAGAAATGAAATCTGTGTCTCAAAGAGACTTGCACTCCCATGTTCATGGCAGTATTATTGACAATAGCCAAGACATGGAAGCAACCTAAGTGCACATTGATGGATGAAAGGATAAAGAAGATGTGATACATATATACAATGGAATATTACTTGTCCATAAAAAAGAAAATTCTACCATTTGCGACAACATGGACAGACCTGAGGACATTATGCTAAGTGAAATACGTGAGACAGGGAAAGACAAATACCATATGACCTCACTTATACCTGGAATCTAAAAAACGGGGTTGTGGGGAAGAACGAAACTCACAAATACAGAGAACAGATTATTGGTGGTTGCCAGATGCAGGGAGTGGGGGGGAGGACAAAATGGGTGAAAGGAGTCAAAAGGTACAAACTTCCAGTTATAAAATAAATAAGGCATGGAGATTTAATACACAACATAGTGACTATAATCTGTAACTATGTATGCTGATGGATGTGAACTAGACTTATTTCACAATATATACAATATGCTATATACCTGAAACTCATATAATGTTGTATGTTAATTACACCTCAATTTAAAAGAAAGAGAGAGACATGTATAATGTACAGAGCTGGCAAGGATGATGGGGAAACCCAAACTGCAGGGCCTATGGATGGGAGTAGGATGATAATTAAGGAAGATCTCATAGAAAAAGACACTCATTTCCCTCCTAGCTATGCTCTTATACAAGTTGCATCACCTTGGCCAAGTCAGTATACCTCTTTGAGCCCAATTTCCTTATCAGAAAAATTAAGGGATAGGACTCAACAATCTTTACTAGTCCTTGAGGATTTAATGTTCTGTAACTTTTTACCAAGTAGGAATGTGAAGGGAAAATAGTTCCAGATTCCATATTTCTTTTTTCCCTCCTATTTCTTCTTATCCATTCATTTTTCCTTGCAGCCAGTTAGTCATTTCTAGTAGCTTTGCTTTTGACTCTCCTCTTTCATGGTGGTGCTATGTTTATGGATTTGATATCATGGTTGCAAAAGGGCTCCTTTTGGCAAAAAGAAGTTCTCTTGTATGAAAGGATCAGTTTTTTTTTCATTGTTCCTTGTAAAATAAGATAATAGATTGAGTACTGAACAATGCTTTTAAATTTTAATTCCAGGGATTCTTTATTTACATGTCAAGACTTCAAAAACTATTTTAGGAACTTAAAATTGACCCTCATAAAAGCTCCACCTCTATATCCATTTAACAAACATTTATTAAGGCTTTCTTTCTATCGCATTGGCTAGGGGCTATGGGAGATACAGAAATGATTAAGATATGGGCCCAGTTGTCAGGGAGCTTATGATTTATTTATCAGCTGTGGCACTTAGCCCAGTGCTATATAAAACATATTAGCAAGGCAATTTTTGTTCTGTCACAACTGGAGCCGAGTCCTCGACACATATATAAGGTTTTGAATAGAAGCTGTGCATTCAGAGGTGTTGAAAGCCACATGTAAAAATCGAGCTGCTTTAAAAAAAAAGTTCAACGCCATTAGTAATCAAAAAAAAAAAGGTAAAACAATGAGATTCCAACATTCTCCTAGCAAATTAGTAAAAATGTAAAAAGGTAAAATGCAATGACAATAAGTGTGGTGCGATGGGTACTCTCATACATTGTTGGTATAAATGGTAAATAAAATATAGTTCATCCATAATAAATTATGGTATACCCACACAAGTGAACTCTATGCAACCATTAAAAATGTTTTCAAGAATATTTAATAACATAGTAAAATACTCATAATCTAATATTAAGTGAAAATAGCAAGTATCCAACTGTATATAAGCATAATCACATTCTGGTAGAACAATATATTTTTCTTTGTGAATGCAAAGGGGAAAAAAAAGACCAAAAGGAAATATATCCAAATTTTAACAGTAATTTTTACTGAGTAGTGTGATTACAGGTAATTTTACTGTTCTTTTTAACGTTTTTCTGAATTTTCCAAATTTTCTGCAATATTGTTGCTTTCTAGTAATAAAAAAGGTATTGAAATGCATAGAAAAAGGAGGAATACTAAAATGTTAATAGCAATTTTCCTTAGATAGCAGGATGATGGTATGAATTTTATGTCCTTCATATTTTTTATATTTTTAAAATTTTTCTACAGTGAATATGTACTAACTTTAACAGACGAAAAACTAAAACTCGATTAAGAAAAACTAGACTTCAGATGAATTAGCAAAGACTAACATGAATAAGCATATATTATTCAAATAAGTCAATTATATGACCACAGAGCTTTGTAATACTTTTAGGCTCTATCTCCACCGATTTATGGTTTGAGGAACATCACTTAACTCATATATGCTTTAGAGAATCAATAATTACTGCATGCATTGGTAAAATACTTTGAACTCAGGAAAGAAAGATATACAATAAGTAGAAATGGATGTTTTAATCATCTACTATGTAATGTTTGTGTTTAGATCGTCCTCAGAAATTTCACCTACTCTCATTTCTTCAACTATCATCTCTGTGCAGACAAATCCAAAATCTATCTACCCCTCCTCACAACGCACATATTGCTTCTTTTCTGTAAATTCTCCTTCTTCCACCATATTCTTCTTGTTCTCTGGCTTCTTCTTCCTTCATCTATTGCTTGTAACACAACTATTTTTATATCATGTAAAACTAATTATAAATGAATCGTGAACATGATTAACTGGCTTCTTAAATCAATAAAAGCTTGTTTAATTAACTTAGATATGAAGTTTATAAAACTATTTTTCATTCTTTTTTTTTAATTGAGGTAAGACTGGTTTATAACATTATAAGTTTCAGGTGTGCAACATTATCATTCGATATCTGTATATACATTGTGCTCACCACTAAAAGTCTAGTTTCCACCTGTCACCATACAATTGACATCCTTTGCCCATTTTACCCTACTTTCACCCCCCTTTTCCTCTGATAACCATCAATCTGTTGTCTGCTTCTATTAATTTGTTTTTATTTCTTTAATTCCACATATGAGTGAAATCATACCGTTTTTTTGTCCTTTTCTGTCTGACTTATTTCACTCAGCATAATACCCTCAAGGTACATCCATGCTGTCACAAATGGCAAGACTGCACCTTTTTTATGGCTGAGTAGTATTCCATTACATGTATACGAGACCTATGACAAAGGAGTCGAGAATATACAATGGGGTAAAGATAGTCTATTTGATAAATGGTGTTGGGAAAACTTGACAGATATATGCAAAAAGATGAAACTAGACAAATTTCTTACTCTCTATATAAGAATAAACTCAAAATGGATTAAAGACTTACATATAAAACTCAAAACCATAAAACTCTTAGAAGAAAACATAGTCAGTAAACTCTCTGACACTGCTTTTAGCAATATTTTTTGTGGATTTAACTCCAAAGGCAAGAGAAACAAAAGCAAAAATAAACAAATGGGACTACATAAAACTAAAAAGCTTCTGCACAGCAAAAGAGGTCATCAACAAAATAAAAAGGCAACCTACTGAACTGGAGAAGACATTTATAAATCACACATCTGATAAGGGGTTAATATACAAAATATATAAAGACTCATACATCTCAACAATGACAACAAAGAAAAACCCAATTAAAAATGGGCAGAAGATCTGAATACACATTTTTTTCAAAGAAGACATACAGATGGCCAACAGGCACATCAAAAAGTGTTCAACATCACTAATTATTAGGAAAATGCAAATCAAAGCCACAATGAGATATCGCCTCATACCTGTTAGAATGGCTATCATTAAAAAGATAAGAAACAAGTATTGGAGAGGATGTGGAGAAAAGGGAACCCTTGTACACTGTTGGTGGAAATGTAAATTTGTGCAGCTGCTATGGAGAACAGTATGGTGGTTCCTCAAAAAATTAAGAATAGCCCTACCATATGATCCAGTTATTCCACTTCTGGGCATTTATCCAAAGAACACAAAAACACAAATTCAAAAGATATATGCACACCTATGTTCACTGCAGCATTATTTACAATAGCCAAGATATAGAAACAACTTAAGTGTCCATCAATGAACAAATGGATAAAGAAGATGTGATATATATGTTGAAGTATTTTAAAATTATCTTTCTTTGGTTCCTGCTAGGTATATCTATCTATATAAATTTTATGTTAGAAAACTTTCATATATGAATATAATCTCCCTTTTTGTCCTATGAGTTCAGTCTCAAAAGCTATGAGTTCAAGAGTCTTGGCCTCAGAGTCAGGGAGCTGGATTCTATTTTGCCCTTACCACCAACCCACAGTGTGATCTTGGGAAAGTCACATCCTCTTTCCAGGCCTGATTCCTCACTTTTAAGATGAAAGAAGTAGGCTGGGTTATCTAGAAGGCCCAGATGATAGATATAAAAGCACCCAGACAAATGAGGAAGCACCACCACACAAATGAGCCACCTCCATTGTTCATCATGTCCCCACCTAGAACAAAACCAGGCACAAATCGGGAGCTCAATATACAACAACATAATTGGAATGACACACTACAGCAGAGAAGCCCATTTCCCAAACCAGCAAATAACGTTTTACTGGCAAGTACAGTCCACTAAGACTTTTGGCAATTATTCCTGAACAATAAAGTTGTCAGCTCTTGTTTTAAAAAGTTCTTATAAATAAAAGGATAAAAGGAGGGAAGAGGAGCCAGCCTTGTTATAAGAGTGGGTTAGCAGAGCTGGGGAGATAATTTAGTCTTCCAGACAATATTCTGAGATGGTATGGTAAATTGGAGAACAGATTATTATCAAGATGAATGGATATCTGGATACAGAGATTGGGCCTTATGTATAGAGGCTAATAAGTAGAACAATGGGCAATTCAGGAAAGCAGCCTGCTGAAGGAGCACCTCTGTCGTTATCCAGAGAAAATTCCCAACAATCACTAATCTTCCCTCCACCCATCTTCTCTAATACCAAATATACACTTCTACCTTTACACCATGTCTTGTAATTACCCTTATGGCTACTGCTAGCACATAGTGTAACTTTATGCACAGTAGGAAAAAGCTCCCCTCTCTGTGCCATCTAGACGGAAAAAGAACGGAGGGATTGCAAAAGGTACCCTTTCTGGGTGGACCACTTAGAAAAAAGCATTGGTTGGCAAGCAGTCCCCTGATTGGATTTCAGTTCCCTCTTGTTTAGCCTGGCATCTACCATATTCTGGGGCCCTGATGGCATATGGTCTCTCCCTCTCTTGCTCTTTCCCCTACCCTACCTCCACTCCAGCATTAGTCCAGGGCCAGGTTAATTTCTGACTAATTGCTGCCCACTCCTGCATTTACCAGCCCCACCTCTATCACTGCTCCAATTATACTGGGCACTACTGTCATCTCTCAATGTGTTTTGGCTTGGGACAAGATTCATTCCTGAGTGACTGAAAACTAAAGGTTTCAGTCAGTATCTTAATGTAAAGGATATCATTTTGGAAGATGAAAATCAGAATGAGTCTCATTGGTGGGTGGGTAGGGGGACAATATGTCCAATAGCAGGTTCCAGGTAACATTTGTCCCATGCACTACAACTTGGCAAATAAGTCTTTTAGTCTAGTAACTTTAGGAAACCCTATGTAGTATATTTCTCGAAGATTAAAATCACACATTAGTGAATTTAAGGCTAGGTTTCACCCACCATTTCCCAAACTGATTAACCATGGAACCTTACTCAGGAGCCCTCATCTTCCATTCAAGGCTTCATTCTCAGGACACGCCCCAACAATATAGGCCTTCTGCTCTCCCTGGCCAGCCTTCCTGGAGAGGATTTCTGAAGGCAGACATTTTGGGCCTGAGGGAAGGGTTCCTGGAGAGCAACAATTTCAGACTGACATTCCTTGTGGTTCAGTTCTTCCTACAAATTCCCTCAGGAGGCCCAGGTGTGTACCTAGGTGAAGAAAAAGCTATTTTCAAGGAATTTTGCTCTGCCAGGGACCCATAGGCCCAGTTTGTATACATGGGGGTAGAGATGAAGGGGAAAGTTCCAGCTGCTTCAGATGGTAGTGAATGACTTTAATAAACAAGGTCTGGGGCTTGGAAAAGAGACAGCATGAGTCTGTGCAGGTTTCAGGTTTCTGACAAAGAGTAATTTTCAAGAGTGATTTATAAACACTGTCTCCAACCATTTTGTGTGTGTGTGTGTGTGTGTGTGTGTGTGTGTGTCAAAATTTTGAGTTTGCGAAACACTACTAGCATTATATCATTGGACCCTTGGCAATTCTGTGAATTAAAAAGTGGAAGTAAATTCCTAGTACATATGTGAATCACTGGGGCTTTCATCCATGTGAATAGTTTAAGTCCTCATAACAACCTTGTAAGGGGAACTGCCATTAATATTGCCCTTTTTCCAGATTTTGAAACTGAGGCTCAGAGTGCTCACTTGATAACAGTCACTGGGCTAGGTGCTCAGAACACAAAGGAGAATCAGGCAGACATAGTCCTTTCCTGAAAGTATTCACAGCTAAATGAGAGAAGCCAGAAAATAAGTGGCATTCAGAGAACACTGTGAAAACCTACCATGACAACCATTTGTTTGTTCTCAGTTTTTATGAGTCTGTTTTTGTTTTGTTTTGCTTATCATTTATTTTGACTTTAGATTCCACATATAAATGAAATCACAGGGTATTTGTCTTTCTCTGTCTAACTTATTTCACTCAGCATTAATACCCTCTAGAGGTTGAACCGTGTTGTAAAAGCAAGATTACATTCTTTTTTATTGCTGAGTAATATTCTAGCATGCATGTGTGTGTGTATCATATCTTCCTTATCCATTCATCTATCAATGGACACCTAGTATACAACACGAGGAAAAAAGTCAATAATATTGTAATAACTTCACACAGTGACAGAAGGTTACTAGACTTTGAGTGGTGAATACATTATAAGGTATATAAATGTTGAATCACTATATTGTATGCCTGAAACTAATATGCTATTTTATACCAACTATATTTTAATTAAAAACATCTTAAAATAAAATGTGAAAAAAAAAAAAGGAAAAACTATCATGACAGTTAAAAATTGTGATAACAGTTAGTGAGTGTTTACTATGTGCCAGGCTCCATGCTAAGTGCTTCAGATGCATTATCTTATTTAATCCTGACAACATTCCTATGAAAAAGATTCTATCATTATTCCCATTCTAAAAATGAGAAAACTCTGCATGAGAAAGATGAATTAACCCTTTTGGTCAAATATGTTGTAGAAGAAAGAAATCTAACTATGAGAGGTGAACACAAAATTATACACACACACACACACACACACACATATACATACATACATACATACATACATACACACACACACACATCTTACTGTTAAATTGTACACCTGAAACTTACTGGGTCATCAGCCAGCCAGCAACTGAGAGGATGGGAAGTGTAGAGGATGCATAATGTCTCCAGTCTTCTGTTGTCTGTATCTCTGTAGCTTGTGTCTTATCTATGTTGAGCTCAATAGGGAAATGACTCAAGATGGGCCCTGCACCATGAATGAACAGCCTCAGCGTCTTTCACAAAGAAGAGCCCTAGGCTGTAGGGCTCAAAGCTTCATATGTCTAGATGTAATTTTTGTTAAAGAGAGAGGGAGAGGGAGAGGGAGAGAGAGAAAGAAAGAAAGAGAAAGAAAGAAAGAAAGAAAGAAAGAAAGAAAGAAAGAAAGAAAGAAAGAAAGAAAGAAAGAAAGAAAGAAAGAAAGAGAAAGAAATAAGATGAATTGACTATTCTATAGTTGACTAGCTAGGAAAGGATAGAGCCGGGATTCTAATTCAAATTGGTTTAACAATAGATTTGCTGTTAACTACAAGTTAATTATAGGAGTTTCTATGGAATCAGTGTTAAAAGCCTCTTAAGCTTCAGTTTCCAATACACATGGTAAATCTCAGTTTTAAAAAGTTTTTTGGAATATTTATTTTAACCTGCCTGAGAGGAAGCTTTATCTGCATGAACACAAAACTATAGATGCTTAAAATCTTATAATTTCATCAGAGTAAATAATTAATCTGCATCTAGTCTGGTTGCTCTTAACCTGGGGTAACTTGGGGCTGCTGGGCTCTCAAAAAGAGAGGAACTATGAGTGGGATCATTTAATTTTAATCACGAGAATAAAACCTACCTAAGCATATCTGAAATTTGAATTCTAGGACCTAGAATCTGGCCAGTTTCTATGTAAAGTTTCAACTTCTAGTTCTTGTTTCTACAAGACTAACAACCCCAAAGTTTGATCAGCTAAACTTTCATTATGTCTTCTCTACTAGTTTATGTGGGGACTGCATCATAAATGATACAAAATATATTTAGAAATATTTAAATAAACTGAAAGAGGAAAGCCTAAAGTCATACAAGAACAGTTTTCAGCTCCTTAAACCAAACTCATAAATTAGTCTTGCATGTGACTATAAGCTTGCATTTCCTCTTTATTGGCTACAGTCTTGGTATTTAAGGAAAAGGAATTTTTTTTGCCACTCAGTAATTGAGAAGTTTTACTCTACCTTTGAAGAATAGAACACTTATTTAATAAGTAATACTTAGCTTCCTGTCTAATCAGCGTATGCCAAAAAATCATTTACCAGTCTCCTCCCACTGCAGAAATAAAATCATTCCTAGATGGCAGCACAAAGATGCATCAACATGTAGTTAATGTCTAACCAACAGACCATATAACAAAAGTAAAACAGGCAACCCTCGCCTTTATAAGGTGTCAAGTCATAAATTACAGCGACCTTGCTGTCATCTTTTTTTTTTTTTTTTAATTTGACTACATTAATCACAGAAGAGTCGAAAACTGTCCTCTTGACTCCCAGGCTTCCACACATGGTTGTGCTTTGCACAACTCTAGTGGGTATCTTTCACATGGACTGTGATATTAATGTGCAAAGCACAACCTGCACAACTGCACACAGCAGGCTACTACTTCTCCCCACCCCTCATGACCCCAAAACATTGCTTGGGTAGTTTTGATTTTTGCATACTGAAGGTGCTTTTGTTTACAAATCTCTTGGCACTGAACACTGGATGTGCTTAGCAGCACTAGGAAAGCACAAATGATATCCACTCACTTCTTAGCACTGCTATTCTCATGTCAATTCTAAGAACATTCAGCAACATTTTCATTCTATATTAGACATTAATGAAAACAATAAGCAAAGCTGGGTCAATAGTAATTGGTCTCATGTAGAAAATAACAGCTACTCAATTATTTTTGATAAGCCCCTAGAAACAGCAAATAAAACATCTATGCAATAACCCCTTGTCAACAGAATGGCCATGAATCTGGGTCTCAATTCTCCGACCAATGTTCTAAGGAAAAATATTTTCTTTAAGCATAATAAGAAGAATTTTGAAGAACGATGTCATCTCTCTAAATAAGAATGAACACTTTGATAATCTTGACAGTTTCTTCTCAGCTCCAATAGGTAACCAAGAACTATTTTAAATTTTATTTCCAACTGACAGAAATAAATGGATGCAAACATTTCCTATTCAGGGATAGCCTTAGCAGGCAGAGAAGGGGGTCAGCCAAGTGATGAGATTTGAAAAGTGCTGAGAAGGCCACACAACTGACAAATGCTATCATTTATGTTTCATTCCTTTGTATTAAGGGCACTATGCAACCGCCGCCAGCATCAACACACACACACACACACACACACACACACACACACACACCATGCATGCACGCGCGCGTGCACACACACACACACACACACACACACAGCCCTAGTTAATGTGAAAACATTCCTATGCGAGATAATATCTTAAGCCTCTTTGATTACTGTGGCACATTGCCCTTCCCGCAGACAGTATCTGAAAGAACAGGAATACCCAGCTAACTTTAAGAAGAGGAAGAGGAGGATAGGACAATAGACTGAAAACCTTGATCACAAGGTATTTTTCTAGAAAGGATGTGGCAGGGTGGTGGTGTTTCAGTGGGAGGAATAAGCACAGCTGGGGTGGCATTTTAAAGGCATCAGATACTGGGCACCTTAGGAGGGGAAAGGAGAAGAGATGAAAGATGAAGGAAAGGTTAAAGGGCACGAAATCCAAAGTGCACTTACTTCACGGTTTTGACTAAAATCGTTTGTGATCCCATTTCACAGGGATTGACTCTGAAGAAATTTCACATAAGAGAATTAGGAAAGTAGGCTATTATTTGGTATGTGTTCCTGGAAGACTCACATTAAGCGACAGTAGCTCCTGAGAATTTATAGTAAAAATTTTCTCCAGCTGTTGGCATATCATGACAGTGGGTAGATACAAACAGCTGCAACTCCCATCGCCTCTCCTTCCCACCTGGCCTTAATCATTATTCAGCCCCATCTCTAATCTGTGTGAACAGGCAATGCTCACATCTCCACAGTCTGGTCTATCCTGAACTCAAGTGTAACTGACAGATTAGATACATTGCCCAATTCTAAAATATTTTTTTCTTGGGAGTATAATTCTGAAGTTTCGGTGACAATTTATGGAGAAACGTGTTACAATCTACCAACATTTGATTTGACTTTTTTTTTTGTCGTTGAAAATTTTTATTCATGAAGCAAGGAAGTTTCTTACTCAAATGTAAGTATGAAACATAACTCTCAAACTGTGAGTGAAATGAAACTAAAATATCTAGTGTTGATTTTGTATCATCTTTCATTCTGAATGTCCTTTGCATTTAAATAGCTTAAGGAAACATACCTGGTGTTTTACACAGATTACAATTTGCCAACGGGAAAAAGTTTGTCCCTGATCTTCTTGTATTGAAAATGTGATGCTGCGTACACAATCGACTTCCTCTTAGACACCAGTACTTTAAATGTGGTATTGTTTTTTGTTTTTAATTTAATGTGTCCAGCTGTTGTCCTATTTACAAGTTCTCTTCCTTCAATAAAATTCAATTATAGTTATCTGTGGAATGTCTTTTTACTTGCATCCTACACGAAATAAAAAGATATTTTAATATTAATGTTTTTTTCCCTCTATAAGTTAAAAATTCAACCTATCACGGAAACTATAACTTCTAAAAGGGATAACATTATACCGTGTGATTTTAGTATTGAGAGGCAATAAGAACCATTCTTATTATTTTACATATACGCAAACAAAACAATGTAATTAAGGTTACACTGTTTCATGTGGTACTTTGCAAAATAAATGCATATAAATATTGTCATTTCATATTGGAAAGTCACAAGCAATCCACTCCATGGGGTACCTACTCTATAATGAGTTGTGTATGTTCTTATTGAGTTCAATAGGAGGCAAAAAGAGGATATTTCACACAGGAAAATGCACTCGAAAGGTGGAAATTTTTGTTTTGAATTTTGGTTGCTATAACAAAAAACTATAAAAAGTTTGCTTACTTTAAAATGTATATGCAGATGTAAATGAGTTGATTCTGTTGTCTCAGTAAAATAGTGCTTTTTCTATCTTACTTACATGCAGTAATTGGTAAGCGACCAGGATGATAGTTATAAAAACCCGAAGTCCACATCTTATTAAGCCCTAGTACCATTTTGGCATTAAATCTTCAGTACAATTAGGAAGGCCAGGAAATTGACTGTATTATATACCAACAAGTTCAACCAAGCCACTTCATATGGGCCAGGGACTCTGGTCCTCACGGATTTTAGTAGACAATGCTACGAGAGTGACTGAGGACATTTTAGATCCATTTATGTAGCTCTGTACAGTAAATATTACTGTTCACGCAAATTTCTAGTTTTCAGCAGTAGCCAGCTACTTTGATTACTAAGTTATAGAGCCAATTTAAATGTGAAAAACTGAAATAAAAATAGACCAATATAAGTAGTATTTCCAGACACAATCACCTGAAGCGATTTTTTTGCCTTTATTTATGTGAACAGTAAGGAGAGAAAGAAAATTATACTTAAACTGAGAGAAACTAAAGAGAAATGACCTCATGTTCCATTAACCAAAATCAATACCTTATATATGCAAATATAAGTTTCAACAGGGTATCCATATGCAAATTGTAAATATGAAGCAACATCCCTTTTAGTGCACAACTGAGCATTAGGTTGCTATTTATTTAGGATATTTTCAGTAAATTGCATGCTTTAATCTCTGTGTTATGGGAAATGGTCCCCTTCACCTCCTTCAGAAGTTACCTATGGCAGCTATTAATGCCCACAAGCAATGCAGTGACCCTGGCAGTGCATAATTCCACAGTGCATATTTAATTTTGAAAGTGAAAAACGAGATGTACTCCCCTCATAACACTTATTTTTATGACTCTCCTAATTCTTTGAAATTTATTATTTTCACTAAAAGCACCCAGAAGGTAATTGAAATAGATTTTTCAAATCCATTTCTAGATTATCTTAACCTATAGTAACATGTTAACTCATTCATAATATTCTTAGCGAATACAGGAAATAGAATTCCCTGATTAAAAAAAATCTCAACAAACCAGCTACTTCAATATTCTTCAAAAAAACTAAAATCATTTTCAAAGAACTTCTGTGTTTTTGGAGATCAAACTATGGTCACAAAACCTGTCTAGTTTATTACCAGAACAGGAAAAGGGAATAGGAAAATAAGAGATGGAAGTAGCCCTCTGGGGTTGAATCTACTTGAGGAAAGAACCAACCATTCTCTCTCAGGCTCCTAGGCTAGGCATTTAGAGCCTGAATAAGATCATTTATTCTAAGATTCTCCTGTGTCTTGAAATGGCTGAGTAACTCAACTCCCAGGAAGGAGTGTGATACTATCATTGTCAGGTTTGGCAATGAGACCTCACTGAATCAGATTATTGAATTACTGGGTTACTGGGCCTGGAAAATAAATAACTGAAGGAGAATAGATAAAAATTTTCAGAGCAAAGTGAATATTACCTAAAACTGTAACTAGAGAAATGAGAAAGACACATGAACAAGTCAATGCTAACACAGAACTGAATGGAGCCTATGGAATCACAGGTAGAACAGTTTTTGGTGTCTAGTCTTCCTCCCTAGATAGGCACCTCCTAGAGGGTAGGCCTTCATCTCAAAAATCCCTTCTATCCCTAAAAATCCCTTCTAGTGCTCCAAAACTACTGGCAGGATCAGTGGGAGAAATGGCATAGCATAACCTACATTCACTTGTTCATTCAAATTTTAATATGCAGTCACTATGGGCAACGCACTGGAACAGATGCTGTGGGAGAAACAAATAAGTTACCACATCTCTCAAGAGCTCAGAGTCTATTTGGGAAGATAAGGCATGTTTAAATTAGGAGCTAAAATATAACAACAACAACAAATATGAGATACTAAATAATAGGCTCCTAGGCAAGGGAAGATGAATTCCAGCTGGAAGAAAAGGAGACATCAGAGAAAGTCACCTTGTTCTGGGCCCTTTCTGGAATCCCTCTAATCGACCTCTTTATTTTCAATGGGCCTTAGGTGCTAGCACCCTCCCACCCCTCCTCTGCTGCCAACACTTATTTTTCAGCTTAGGTTTTTTCTTGGGCCCATTGCCAAGCAGAACACAGCTATATAGTCCCCATTCTCCCCAATCTGTATCTACTTAAGCTCAGAAACCTCTTTGAGGTTTTGTAAAGGGTTTTACAGCTAATAACCAAAGAGGACCAGATAAGGTTTCATAAAACACATGGAGAGGTTCTGAGAAATTTAAAAAGCATCCAGAAATAGCTATCATAGATCCTAAGTGCAACAGAGATGAGATTAGGCCTGATTCTCCTAGTTCCTTTCACTGAGCTCAAGGCTTCTGGTATTCAGCATTACCCACCTTTCTTCATCCCTATTCCCATCCTTTTTTTTCACACACTTAAAAATTGAAGAGGAAATGTAATAGTAGGAAACTGGTATCTCTAGAGTGAAACATGACAGTCCTCTACATTTCAGAAAATATAAGCTAGATTTAATAGCTTCTTGTGTCACTCACAAGAATAGTCATCTTAGATCAAATGCACGGTGCCTAGGAAAAACTAATAAGTTTTAGAAGGAATGCTTTGCAAAATCAACTGTAGTAGGTAGTAGTAAATGTCGCAACTATAACTTTGTTGAAAATACACACAGAATCTAGTGCTAACAAATATTTTTATGCATCTTTCTTTAGGTTGTACATTAGGTCACACCTGCTAGGGTTCAGTGAACACAGCAACTATAAGCATGATGGGAAAGAATATTGACACAAACCATGGCAACACAAACATATTTCAAGGTTGAATAGTACAGCCTGCTTTAATAACAAGTGAAGAATAATAACATGAACTTTCCAAGGGGTGGGGAAGGAATGACTTTTTTTCTGAATATAAGTGTCCTGGGCAACTACAGAAATCACCACTTTATGTTTCATATGGCTTCAATGAATTCTCACACATGGAAATTCACTTCTGATTTTTTAGTGATGACGTACCAATCATCACTCTAACAGCAATAAGTTATGGGGTGGAAGGAATCCTCTTTTCTTTTTCTAAGCCACATTTGGAAGAACAATTAATTTCATTTGTTTCAAAGGGAATGAATGGTTAGAAAATGTATGGTTTAAGTAATCACTTTTCTTTATCCAAATATCCAGTACTCTTGGTAGACCCCTCAAAGTCCTCACTGTGTGACTCTATCCTCAATTTTCCAATTCCCAAATCATTTACTTTCTCTGCTCGCATTCCTAATTTCATGACTTTCTCTAGTAACACTTGAAATTTTGCCATTTTGATGGTACAAACTCACAATATAGCTTAACTTTAGCTAAGCCCTGGTTGACGTTTAACAAGATTTTTTTCTTTATATCTTACAGACTACCTGTCATTTCCCAGGGCAGCCGCCCTAAACCTTTCCCATTTCCTGCTCTTCACAAATTTCCCAAGTCTCAAACCCAATTCTGTCCTCTTTACTCTTAGCAAATGACATTTCTCTTTACTTTATCTGATAAAATTGAGGATATTAAACATGATTTTCTATGATGTCCTGCCTATCTGTCTTAATATTTGTTTCTTCACCTCATCTCTTCTCCTTCCCTCCTGTCCCAAGCTACCATATTCTCTTCCCCTCCACTCTTTAAATGCGTTAAAAGAGGAATTTAAAACGGAGACCCATGGACCTGGGCAATAGACTAGTGGTTACCAGAGGGTGGGGTGAGAGGGGAGGTACATGGGGTGAAAGGAGTCAAATATGTGATGACATTAAAGAATTAAAATAAATAAATAACAAATAAATGGATGGATGGATGGATTTAAATAATTCTCCTTTCATTCATAGATAGATAGATAGATAGATAGATAGATAGATAGATAGATAAATGAATGAATGCATGGATGAATGAATAAATAAATAAATAAGAAGAATCGACACTGACTTCCTTAACTCCAATCAATGTGGCTTTCATGCTCATTATTCTAATGAAATTTGATTCTCAACTGTCACGAATGACTTTGGAGTTGCTAAACATGATAACCACTTCAATCTCCATCCTTTTCTACCTCTTTGTGGTATTTAACACTGCTCCTTCTTCAACCTCTCTGCCTTCCATGCTAACATACTCTCAAGGTTCCCATTCTGATACTCTGACCATTCCCTTGCTAGATCTTTTTCTAAAATCAATTCCTTGGCTAACTTTCCAACTTTAATGATTTCAATTTTGATACCTTATGTAGATAGTCCTGGATTTCTCTTGTAAGTTTCAACCTCTCTCCAGAACTGTAGGTCAATATTTCTGATTCCCTCTTGGACATGAACTGTATCACAAATTCAACATGACCAAAGTCATCATCTTTCATTCTGTAGTAACTGCCCCACAATCTTTATTGCTTCAACTGACTTCCCTACTTTAGTCATATCACCATGCTAGTTCTCAGTTACTAATAGCTTTTAAAGTAAAAAACAAAAAAGGCTTTCATTCCTTCTTCTCATTCATCCTCATCAATCAAGTCCTATCAGTTCTCTTTTCCCCAGCATTTCTCACACCCATCTCCAGTTTTTCTCTATCTGTACTGCTACTGCCCAATTTAAGATCTTCATCATCTCTCACCTCCTAGGTAAGAGGCATCGTGCTCAGTGCTTTTCCTAACATATCTCACAAAACAAGTACACAATGCATTTTTGTTCAATATACCATCCTTACCTATAGGTGATGCCAAACAAATATTTACAACCATCATCATAAACTGGTACTCCCAAAAGAATTTTTCTTTAAACATATAAAACCGTTGAATAAAAAATACAAGGCAAGAGATCATACATTTTTAATCACATATAAAGTAGGATGAAAAAAGTGATTACGTGATATAAAGTGGCACATCATCATCCTTAAGTAGTGCAACTGTACAGTACACAGTAGAATCATGTTACCTCACATTAAGAAAGAAAACCATACAATAGTAAAAAATGGTGTTGATATAGTTAATCCCTTCCAAAGGGATCAACAGGAAAGACCGAACAGGACAGAAAGACCTTAAACTGGTTTTAACCCTATTTAATACCCAAGAAACTTGAAGATGATAGTAGGTTGCCCTGTCTCTAGACACATCATACAACATTATCCTCAAAGATTTTTAATATTTTTGTCATTTTTGTCATTATTGAAATAGACAATTAGTTGCTTGTATTTTTGTACAGCATAGTGATCAGAGATCCACATAACTCACAAAGTAATCACCCCAATAAATCTAGTATCCCTCTTCCTTCTTACATATTTATTACAGCATTATTAACCATCTTCCCCCATGCTACACTCTAGATCTCCATGTCTATTCTGCAACTATCCATTTGTACCTCTTAAACCCATTGCCCTTTTTTGTCCTCCCAATCCCCCTCCCATCTAGTATCCCCTTGAATATTCTCTTATCTATGAGTTTATTTCCACGTTTGTTGTTGTTGTTGATTTTGTTCTGCAGATTCCACATGTACGTGAAATCATGCGATATTTGTCTTTCTCTATCCGACCCATTTCATTCAGCTCAATACCCTCTAGGTCCATCAAAGCAATATCTTTCTCCATCCCCTTCCTTTTAGTCCGTGTGTGTTTTTTAATCTGAAGTGAGTCTCTTGTAGGCAACATTGTAAGGGTCTTGTTTTCCTTTTCATTCATCCACTATATCTTTTAGTTGGAGCACTTAATTCTTTTCCATTTGAGGTACTTATTGATAGGAACGTAGTTGTTACCATTCTTTATTCCTGTTTTTGATACATGTTTTTTCTTCTTAAAGAAGTCTCTCCAACATTTCTTGTAAA
>NW_006442490.1:909525-913559 GCF_000325575.1 Pteropus alecto | reverse complement strand
CCCATAGGCTCCTTAAATTATTATTATAGTCTTGGCTTCTTTTTTCTTGCCATTCTGATTGAGTGTCCTTGGCTTTCTCATCTTCTACATAGGTCATTTGATCCTCTTCTTTATTCACTTCGTTTATTCCATTTAATATACTTCTCATCTCAGATAATGTGTTCTTCATTTCTGACTGGTTCCCTTTTATAATTTCCATTTCTATTTTTATGGGTTTTTTTTTTTATCTCT
Organism: Pteropus alecto; assembly: GCF_000325575.1. Lineage (NCBI taxonomy): Eukaryota > Metazoa > Chordata > Mammalia > Chiroptera > Pteropodidae > Pteropus > Pteropus alecto. Next base: position 913,328 of record NW_006442490.1, on the reverse strand, counting down.
TTGTTGAAGTTCTCACTGAATTCATCTACATTTCTCATAAGTTCATTGAGCATCTTTATAACCAGTGTTTTGAACTCTGCATCTGTTAGATTACTTGACTCCATTATTTCTGGATCTCTGTTCTCTTCTCTCATATGGTTTCTGCTTCTTTGTCTTCCCATTTTGGCTGCCTTTCTGTGTCTGCTTCTATGAACTAAGCAAAGTTCTTAAGTCTCCCGGTCTTATTAGTGTGGCTTTGTGTGGTCAGTGTCGAGTGACACAGTCCTGAGAGGGGTTCAGCTGCAGGCCAAGTTTAGCCCCAGCCTGTGCCCCTCTGGGACCCCGTGTTAAGATTCAGCAAGCAATGAACAGATGCTGTGCCTATAGTTGCCTCATGAGGCCACACCAGAAACCGAGGCCAGCTGCCACCAGTGTGAGTCTAGGCACTGCTCAGCAAGGAGCACCTGACTTGTTGAATACACCTAGCCCTCTGGGACCACCTGTTAAGATTCAGCAAGCAATGAACAGATGCTGTGCCTATAGTTGCCTCAAGAGGCCACACCAGAAACCGAGGCCAGCTGCCACCAGTGTGAGTCTAGGCACTGCTCAGCAAGGAGCACCTGACTTGTTGAGGATACACCTAGATGTGGCTTCGGTGGGGCTATGAGTTGGGGAGGCAGAGTTTCAGGTAATCCTCTGGGTGGAGCAACCTCTGTTATCCAGTTTTGCGACGCCTCCTCTATGGTGGCGCTGAGTCCTTCAACTGGGGTGGGGGGAAGAGGGCTCAACAATGGAACAATGGATACCACCAGCACTTCTGTACAGAGTAAGTTTCCCCTCGGCCCTCACTCCGTGTCCCGCTGTAAATCCCTGGTGCCCTCTGCACAGCCTACCCAGCGCCGATGCTCAGAGCGAGCAGGTCCATCACCACGAAAGTTTCTTTGTAGACACGGCCCTTTTAAGAGTTGTCTGTAGCTGCTGTCTAGCTGGCTGTCGCTGCTGCTGCCACAGCAATGTCCGCCTCAGCCAGACCAGGCAGCCCCACGTCCTCACCCCGTCCTACCTTCTGCCGTTGCAGGGTGCTTTCTTGGACTTCTCCGTAGTTGTATGGCTTGTTCATCTAGATCCCAGGTGATTTTTCCTTGCTGTTTGCTCCTTGTTTCTGTCACAACTTTGATTTTGTTGCCACAGGGATGAACAGACCCTCTATCATCTATGCCATTTTTTTCTGCTCCCTTCCTGTAACTTTCTGTTTCAAAAACCCATAAACCCTGGGTATTTTTTCTTTGAGTTTCAGACATTCTCCTTTGGTGTATAAATGTGAAGGGGATGTTAAATGATGCAAATGTAGTTTCTTGCCAAACAAAGCTAGTTGTACATGGCCACCTAACTGCCTCTGCAGGCATCCTGATGTCACTGAAACATTTAATATTAAAGACAAATTCCTGTTTTTGTTAATATAATTCATGGTCTTTTACAGCTCAAACTATTCATGCAACATATAGCACTGCAGTGGGAGAGAAAGCAACTAAAATACTAAAATAATTTATCCTATCACCCAACTGTCTTTTTCCTCATTCTTATATTGCTTTGGGATTTTAATGGGACCTTGAGGATAGGGATCGAGGGAACTAGAGATGAGAAGAAAGGAGGAAGAAAAAGATGCAAATACTGTTCCTAAGTTTTCACAACTTAAGTGAGCCTGGCTATTTCAATGATCATTTGCCTACTGGCTTCAAAGTCTGCCTCTTTTTTTCTTTCAGTTCTCTTTTTGCAGTAGGCGCTTAACTATTTTTGCTTTAAGAGGTTCTTGGTGCCACTGATTCCTGCAATCTCAGGTGGGAATAGCATCAATCCTAGAAGAAACGTGCCTATGCTCAACACCCTGGGGCCAGGGCATTTATAACTACCTGCCTCGCTTTGTGTCCCTAAACACAGATGTTGAAACCATCTTTTCTGAAAGACAACTGCCTTTCTCAGTTAGTGCTGTCAAAATGGCTAACATGTTTAAAAGGTACCCACAAAGAAAACACTTTTTTTCCCTTATGTTTCCTGGTATTCACTGTCTTCCTGAAACAGAGACTGTGCAATGCCTAATAAAAAGCTAAATTTGCTGAGTATTTATACCCTCATAAAGTAGCCCTAGTGAAAGTCATCTAACTGGAAGGAATTGCATAGGTAACAGTGCTAGAACCTCAAACACATAGTCTTCTAAACTTTGGCTAATGGGCCCTAGCAGGTTACCATCCCAGAAGTTTACCACAAAAGTAAAATGCAAGGCTAATGAATTTAAAAAATGATGCCAGGAATAAACACTAACCTTTGGCATTCTCTTGCCAGTGAACAAATATCACAGACAACTCAGCAGGCTCTCAGGTAGGCAAGTCAACAAAAAGCACAAGCAGTACTAAGCCAGTCCCAATGCATACATTTCCCCCCAAAATCCAAAGAATATTGCTGGGATGTAAATCATCCATAAAGTAGGAAAATGAACAAAATGGTACCCGCAGGTATAAGCAAGATGCTTTTTCACCTGGGTTACATCATACTATTGTGGGCTCCATCAACAACAAACAGAAAAAGCTTGAGAAATATAGCTGATATCTTTAGCAGGGATAAAAAAGCTACTATCCAAAGGCAAATTACAAACCTCAGGCACTCTGGTCTGAATAGATGAAGGTTGAGAAGGGATATAATCAGTCTCTAAATAATAATGGATATTGACAAGGTGAAGTGAACCCATTCACCAAATCCTAATACAGTAGAGATATGAGAGACTTTCTAAACTAAACAAAGATAAGCTTAAAACAGATTAAAATGAATGATAGAGTGGAAAGGAAGCAGCAGGTTTAAATATATGGAATGCATTACATTATTCAAACCAAGAGGTGCTAATGGCTGAAAATACACAATTTCCCCAAAACAGAGTTAGAAACATTCATAAGATTTAATTCATAATGACTTATTGAATGAGCGTAATTTCTAAATAGACTCTGCTCTTCAGAAGCAGACCCTTGGAAAGCATAGAAATGACCCAGTTCTAATTATGATACCTAAGAAGAGCTCCCAAGGTTTACCTGGGTTCCAATTTGTACCAAAAAAAAAAATCACTAAATCACAATGACATATTTCCGATTGTCAAGGAACAAGATTATTCTCATTTGCTTTTTCAAGAATAATTTACAACCTTCCCATTCCATGTTCCATAGTCATCTGCTGGCTGCCCTATCTTTTGCAATTGCATTTTGGAAGTGCATAAACCATCCAATTTCTTTATCTCACGGAAACTACTTTTTTCTGTGAACTTTTATTTTTTTGACCAATAACTTGTTGAACATTAAATGTCATATTATCTTGGTTTTGCTTCAACCCGTTTATTCCATGCAATTTTTTAAAGATTTTATTATGTCGCTGAACCCTAATCTTTCCATTTCATCCTTATATTTCTTTCACTATAAGTTCCCTATATACAACTATCCTACTTTTTCTTACTAAGCCCTCTGATTGAGGTCCCTTCCATATTTATTGAGGACAAACTAAAAAGAAATAGCTGTAAGCCACAAAATAAAATATTTCAGTTAGACATGACAGTTGCATTTAGAATGATGCTATGTAAGTAATATGTTGGATAATAGGCAATGTTTTTATTCTCTACCCAGCACGGAACAGGTTGCAGGAAATTAGGCTAGCTTCTCAGCAGCTCAAGTCAGACCATTACAGTATGACTTCATTATTTAGTTTGAAAGTAAATTTCAAAAACAGACTCACCCATAGTCAATGTAAGAATAAAGACTTTCCAAGTCACATATAAATGAGTTATTCAT